>NC_136940.1:16249540-16442040 GCF_949987615.1 Pollachius pollachius
CTGTTAGCTATTAGTTTGTGCTATGTGAGAATATCTGTTCCACTTGACTGAGACTGCTTCTGTATGAGACCATTTTGATTTCAGAACGGCTCATTTCTGGCCAATTAGGGTATTTCTTTCCTGACTGGTTTGGGTAACAATCTTGCCTGTTAATCACAAGTGCATGGATGCGATACTTCCACTCAATGTGGATAATTGAAGGGGGGGCGAAATCGTTTTTATGGGAAGTGAAGTCATTGTGTGTTGGGTGTATGTATGTTTTTTGATGATAGCGAGTTCTGAAGAACAACTCCTTCGGTATATCATGTGATACCATAAAATACAAGCCATCTCTCAAAACCATCTTGAAAGTAAAAAAGTAGTTCATTTATAACAGACTACCAATTTTTCCCATTTCTCTTTGGCTTGTTAATTTGACTGTTTTGATTCTATACTGTAAAGCTGTAAACATTGGAATTTTAATCAGGAATATTAACAAATATTTTCAGGATTAATTCGCTTTAAGTAGATGTGTAGATGTCTTGATTTTTTAAGTAACTTTTTTTACTAAACAAACCCAATGTATTAATGCCCAAAAGTGGTTAATAAAACTATAAGGTTTTTGAACATTTGCAAACAGATATTGATCCAAATCACATGTGTTCTTCAGTTAAATTAATTTATAGGTCCCGTCTTAAGTGTCCCGTCAAGATATTATTGTCACAATGCAAATCAGAGACCACAGCACACATGCCTCCTGCTGGTGGGAAAGAACACTGTTTATAAAGTGGAGGTATTTTAAAGGAGACATATTATAGTGTATTCCCAACAAGTAAACATAGTATTTGAGTTCTAGAAAACATGTTTATGAAGCTGTTTGCTGGAAATAGCTTTTAGGAAAAAAAATCTCACCTACCGCTATTCCCCTCTGTTTCAGTCCCTTCAGAATGCGCTGTTTCTGGTGTCTGTAGCTTTAATGCAAATTAGCTGCTGCCCATTGACCAATGAGCTGTCAGACTGAACCACAGCATGGAGGAGAAGGGATTGTTGCCGTTTGCGGACTCTTGGAGCTCTATTCTATATCGATATCATATAATATAATATTATATATGGGTATTTATATAATATATCTAATATCACGGCCAAAAGCTATGTGCGCCTCGGATGATATTATGAATCTTAAAGACTGCGTCTGACGTCTCTGGCACTTCCATAACAAGTAAAGACTCATAGTGGGGGATATCAGTTCAGTTCAGCTCCCGGAGTACACCCGCCGGAGCAGCCGGAAAGCTTCGGCCGCAGTTCAGCTCCCGGAGTACACCGCCGGACTGCCACCAAAGCTTCGGCGGCGGCCGGACGGCTTCGGCGGGTGTCTGGTCGGGGAAGCCACTGAGCTACCCCTGCCGAACTGCCACCGAAGCTTCGGCGGCAGTCCGGCAGCTCAACTCCGGGAGTACAATCCCTTTCTCCTCCATGTCACCTCCTCCGGACTGCCGCCCAAGCTTCGGCGGCAGTCCGACAGAGAAAGGGATTGTAGCTTAGCTTAGCTGTGCAGGGCTGCCGCTGAGTTCCCCCCGTCGGAGCTGCTAGTCCGCTGGTCCACAAAATCTTAGCTATGCTCTGATTGGAGGGGAGTAGGGAAGTCTGAGGTAATATTCAACTGTTCCCCCTTCCTACGTAGGAGGGGGCGACGAAATTGACTCGCTCGTTTGGTATATGTAGGCGGGGTACTTTCAGAAATGCATATCAAAAAATCATGTACCGACTTTTTTCAAAGTTTGTATGCGTGTGGGAGCACCAGAGACCAAATCCCAGGAAAAGTGTTGTTTTCATAATATATCCCCTTTAATATTTTACTGATGACAGCAAATATGTTGTTGCTCGAAGGCCTCTGGCAGGAACTTGTTACACCTTTCCTGTTCCTTGGCTCTCAGACCGTAGTCGGGGAGCACAGGGGAGACGTTCCCTCCAGGGCCGATGTCCCTTCGGGGGTAACACCCTTCACTATGACCGGCAGTGGGTCTGTTCACGGGTCGGTTCATAGGTCGGAAGACACGGGCATGGATTCTTGGCGTTTGGTACTTTATTAAACAGTACACGTATGCTCCAAAAACACAACCGGACTCATTTAGTTCCTCCTAGACTGACACTCGCTCACTCGCTCGTTCACTCATTCGTCGACTCATTCGCTGACGTCACTCACACATACACACAGACATTCTCACGCACACACATATGCCACTCTCGTAACACTACCCCCACTCCGGATGACAATTAAAACAGAATTTCACTCCAGCACAATAATGAACACCAACATGTCCATACAGATATACAGCCCCCATACACATTCAATCTAGTTGAAAGGATGCAGTATAACTAGTAGGCGTCGATTTAAGAGGAATGCCGATAAAGTGTAGCTTGTAGTGCAAAGGCAAGAATTTAACAGTGTGTTGCGTTTAGTGCACATATTACAGTTGAGCAAAACAAACCTCGAAAAGGCATTAAAATACCCATCGCTCAGGCTACGAGTAGCATTTTAAAGGACAATAGTAGTTCTCTGTAATTACTCAAAACATTAACAGAAAAATACACCAAATGCAGTTTACCCCATAGTGCATACAACAACCATTACCGTCAAGTTTTTCTCTTTTTTTCTTTAAGTATAGAAAATAACAATTAGCTGGAAGAGCCTATAACTATGGAAGCCCGTTTCCGCCACGTAAAAGAAAAAAAAATGCAGGTCACAACTCGTTATTTTGAGATAGCATCTCGTTATAATGAGATACTATCTCGTTATAATGAGATACTATCTCGTTATAATGAGATAACTTCTCAACAGGACCAGACCAGTCATTGTAGCCTGCTCGAGATGATGAACTCGATTATTAAGGATTATTTCAGACGGAAGTATACAAATGCTGAAATTTTGGCTCGATTATCTACGGAGCACAACATAAACATTAGTAAAAGAACTCTAGAAAGAGTGCTTCATAGGAATCAGCTGTGGCGAAGACGCAATAAGGCGGACATCAGAGAAGTAGCCGATTTCATACATCGCCAATTACAGTCCTCTGGCCAACAACATGGCTACAGGTGGATGCAACAGAAGTGTTGGATGGCAGGGATCATCACGGACAGAGAGACCGTTCGTCTCTTGCTGCGTCAAATGGATGGTGGTGGCGTGGATCTCCGTGCACGGCACCGTCTGAGACGTAGAGTATATGTCAGTCGTGGCCCGAATTATGTGTGGCACATAGATGGATATGACAAATTGAAGCCGTATGGGATATGCATCAGTGGTTGCATTGATGGGTTCTCGCGAAAGATGATCTGGCTAAACACCCACTCAACTAACAGCGACCCACGTCTTATAGCGGGGTATTTCATTGATTCAGTGATGCAGCATGGTCGCCCATTGAAAGTGAGATTGGATCACGGGACGGAGAACACACACATTGCTGCAATGCAAAGTTTTATGCACGGCAGTGAAAACGGCATTTCCACAGACTGTGTCACTCTAGGTCCAAGCACGGGGAACCAACGTATTGAGCGCTGGTGGTGTACGTTGCGGAGTGAGTGTACTCAGTTCTGGATGGACCATTTCGACCAGTTAAAGGCTGACGGTCTCTATGATGACAGCTTCATCGACAAGTCATTAGTCCAATTTTGCTTCCAGGAAGTGATACAGGTAAGTAAAAAGCTGCTGAGAAAGTTAAGGGGCTTCTAGATGTAGGCTAATGATCCCCCCACATCAAATTGATTTACTCATGTTTCCCCCCCAATAGGAGGAACTTGATGAAGTTGCTGCTATCTGGAATGACCACCGCATAAGGGCATCTCACAATCCTAGGGCCCCAAGTGGTCGCCCATCCATGCTCTATGCTGTTCCCAACCTCTACGGGGCACAAAACTTTGTTCAGCAAGTTGATAACACCAGGATTGACCTTTGTCTGGAGGACTGTTCTTTTAAAGACTATCCTTGTGATGAGGATTTGTATCACATTTGCATTGAACTGATGACAGAGCACAACCTCCTGATGTCCACTGACATCTATCAAATCACTGACCTTTACCTGAAACTTCGACAGTTGGTTCATGATGGGCTTAGGGAATAAATGTGTGTTCCTACAATTGATCATGGTGGTGCTGAGAAACTGTTAACCTATATACATTGTTACACAAAATGCATAACTACATAAAACCCCTTTGGAGCACAAGCATAAACTTAATTTAGAATGTTGGGATGGTGGTGGGAAGGAGGGTACTGAGGTGTTCTGCCAGCTAAATAATAAGTGTCCATTACTAAGCTCCAGTGTGCTAAATATTAAGTGTTGAGCAAATGTACTGTTGGCAATTTCATTTTAAATTCATGTTAAAAACCCATGTTCAATCTATTTTCAGACTTCAATGAATGCAACTGTTTCTATTAATTTATTCATTTCAGAATAAAACTGCATTGCAAAAACATTCCAAATATCTTTTGGCAGTACCTCACTGCACAGAACATTTTAAGATCACGTAAACTGATGACAGAATACATCTTATGTAACAAACAAACAAACAATTACATCATAAATCTCAGCAGTGATATGTGATTTCAACCTACATTCATCACAGCATATGTGTACATAACTACATCAAAAATATGTAGTGTTCATTTATATAAACAGTTTAAAACAAGGAGCTCACCATCTAATTGAGTTATTTTACCAAAACATACACATTATTGTGTTGAACTAAAACGTACAGAACTTGAACTAAAACGTCCAGAACCTTTGATACTAAATATTCACAGAACATGTGATTACTCAAAGTGCAGAACATGCAATATTATCATAAAAAACCCTGCTTATCATAGTAGAGGAAATGTGTCTATTAAGAGCATTTGTGTTTTACAGTGCAAAACATGTTATTCTCCAAGAACATAAACTGACTATGAGCTTCAAACAATGTCCATCACCCACACATTGCTTTCCAGAACTTTGTTCATCTCTGAACCGAAATCGGGGTAACTGTCGTAATGAACAGACAACTCCAGCACACAGCCACATGTGTGTGCGACAGGACGACGCTGAAGTCCTTGGAGCTGATTGAAGCTAATGGTAATTCTCTTTCCTAAGAACAAATCAGAGCCTGTGCAGAATCGTAGGAAGGCGCATAGGTGTTGTGAGTCAGCATTCTTCAGGTACAAGGTCAGGTGCTTTTGTATGTCTTTTTGATGGGCATTTAGGGTGTCCGGAAAGTAAAGGGACTTCAGAATCTTTCTCCAAGTTGGTTGAAGAGTTTCATAAGCTGTTGTAAGGTCTTCAAGGCTTTTAATGGTTGTACTCAAGACCTCCATCCACTGTTCAATCACATACGCTGGCTCTTGAATGACAGTTTTGTGTGCTAGCTCTTTAAGAACAGCATCAGCATTTTGAGCTGTTGGTATCCTCCTGCAACCATAGTTGCCAAGGACTTCAATTAATTCATCTTCATCAACACTGGTGAAGTCTGAGCACCATGACTCCATGAGTGAACAGTCAGAGACCGGCATGTACCTCAGAAAGTTTTCCACAACATTGCCCCTTGTAAATCCAAAGGCTGCCTGCTCTATTATGACTGGTGCCATCTTCACGGGGAGATACCTCTCCATTTTCCATCCAAAGGCAAGGATCCGACCAACACTCTGCCATTCCAGCTGTCCAAAATCATGGCGGAGGAAAGGTACTCTCAGTTCATTTCCAGTTGTGCATTGCTCATAAAACTCACTCCAGAATTCAGAAAGGCAATCTCTCACAACTCCTCCTGTATCAAACCCCTTCTCGAGAGTTCCGTCTGGCAGAACGAGCTGTAACTGGATGTTTGTGTCTGTGATTTTGTCGTTTAGGAAATGCGCAATGAGCTGTCGAAGCACCTGCCCCCTGTGGACCACCAATATTGTGACATTGGTCTTATCTGTCTCTGCTTGTATGGCTTGTGGTGACACTGGTAATGTGTCATCCAAACTTTGTTCTGTGTGACCAGAGATGATTCCTGTAGAGATGAGTACAATGTCGCTGTCTACTGAAGTAGTCTCAATCTCCAAATCCTCATAGTCCAAGAGATCCACAACCTCTTCTTGTATTTGTTCAACAACTAAAGTTTGTGGTTGTCTTGCAGGTGGTGATGGAACGATAAAATCCTGAGAGAGAGGGGTCTCAGACTCATCCCTCTGATTGGAATGACTGTCGGTTTTCTCTCTTGTGGTGAGGTAGAACCTTAGAAGAGAGAGTTTTGTGTCGGAGTATAATTGGCCAACTGTTACTCCCTCATTAACAGCTATCTGTTGGTAATCTTTCAGGTCCACATCAAAAGAAGTAATTGGTCCCAAAATGGAGGGAAAGTACAGCTTAATGGCTTCTTTGATCAAATCTTCCCTTTCAGCATCTTTGGAGACAGTTACCTTTCTTGTGCCCCCTCCGCGTTTCGTTCTAACTTGCTTGAAGCAATCCATTTTTTTATCGAAATTCATCCATCCTAACTCAACCTTCCTCATCATCTTCAAAGCATTTTTAGATGCAGAATTCTGCCCTGAACTGGTTTCTTCTTCATCTCCTCTCTCTGTCCTCCTCTGCAGCTTGCTGCGTAAGCGGTCGAAAAGCCTGGCTTTTCTTCCACTGCCACCTTCACACCGCCTACAATAGCTGACCACCGCCAGTCGATCGCCATATGAAGGGAGGTAGGGTTTGAGCTGTTGGTCAGTCATGAGAAGTATGGCACTTCTATCAATCTGAGAACACAGAGAGGAAATGTCACAAGGGAGGAACATTATAAGGGATTATATGCATGTTTGTTGAGTCTATGCAAAACGTTCTATTGACATCAGCCCTTTCACATTAGAGGCCTGTGTCCACCAAACACGTTTTTTTGCGCCGACAGAGGTTATTTTCTAAGCAATCAACACAGTGGTGGACACACGCCCTAACTGTGGCTTGATGACTTTGCAAATTATCTAAGGTGGTTTTTTACAGTCATATTGAGAGTCTTAACACCTTCTCATGCTCCATGATGTCGATCATGTCCTCTGGAACCTGTCTCTGCCTTAAAAACTCGACGAGGTCATCCATCCTGTGAGTAGACACACAAAAAAACCTTTAGGTTTTTATCTGATTAACTAAAACATATATCAAATCTTAGTCATCACAGATGACTTTAAACATATTGGTATCTGTCAATAAGACATTGGTTCAATATACAATATCACAGTTGACAAAGCTGTGCATATAAAACATAGGCCTACATTAGCCTAGGCAAAGACATGCATTACGACCCCAAAGACGCATAGTCTACAACACATTTGATACAAGTGTAACAACATTTACTGAGAATAGAACATTTAAAATCTTATAAACTTCATATTATAAAGAAGCAACAGTGTCAGGCCTAGTCTATCTTTTACTTCTAGTCTGTAGGCAAGGCAAGGGAAGCTCGCTGTAATCTACCAATTATAACATGTAAATTATCTTATTAACAGATAATCAGATCCACCATTTGGGTTTTATGATCTTCAGTTTAACGTTCATTTGACAGGCAATGTTGTGACATTTGACAGGCAATGTTGTGTTTATATATGTATGTGTTCTAATGAGAATTTGTTCAAAGATTTATGTGGTTTCTGACAGGAAAATAAAGAATATACACGAAAGACTCATCAGCCATTAACGTTGTCTACATGAGTATTTGCCATGTCATTCGAGTTCAAATTAACGGCCACTAGATGGCAGCAGCGTATAAGAAATTACCTGGTTGCTAGTAAATCCAATATGTAATCTAAAACATTACCGTAACACCGTCAATGTTAATGTTAACAGGAGTTATCAGAATAACTAAATAAGTAAACTAATATCTAAATAAGATTTAGGTAGGTTAGATAGCAAGCAATCACATGAATCAACCATCCTAGCCAGACTAGCCATGATAATACAGGATACGGCTTATCACAGTTTTAAACTAATATGCTAGTGCCAACAACGTATTTGAAAATACAATGAATAGTTAACAATTTCAGTGACCTGACTATTATTAGGTAGGTAACGTAGGCCTACGTAGGTAAAGTGCATTATGAACTCAAAGCTTTCTGTCGCTACTCGCTAGCTCCAGGGAACTTCTTGTCTAGCGCTCTGTCGTTTTCACTGTTGGTTTGCCCGTTCACTTCACGCTTATGGCAGAGACTAGACCGGCAATATTCAAGCGAAAGGAATGGCGCATGTATTGATATGTAGAAAACATACGAAAGTAGCGTCAAACACATGAAATAATCAGGTCAAATCGACCACACGCTTTTTGCTGGTGTTAAGTACATTATAGACTACCAGATAGCATTTGTAGCCTAGGGCCAGCCAGCTTAGATCCGCTAACCAAATGTGCCTGTAGTACCATTTAAATAACAATTGATTAACGTGAGTCCCATGTTAAGTCTATTGTTATAGTAAGCTTTTTAACTGTATTTCAGAGCTCAAAGAGTGTTAGCAAAAATTACAAGATTACCTTTAGCAGTATCAATGTGGTTCCCAGCTTCCCGCCTTCTTCTTGCGTTGACCCGAGGAGCCCAGTGCTTTTGGCGGTAGGATTCTTCCTGTAATTATCTCAAAATAACGATAACGAAAATAAGATATCATCTCATTATAACGAGATAGCATCTCATTATAGCGAGATAGCATCTCATTATAACGAGATAGCATCTCATTACAACGAGATAGTATCTCATTATAACGAGATGCTATCTCAAAATAACGAGTTGTGACCTGCATTTTTTTTTCTTTTACGTGGCGGAAACGGGCTTCCATAAATAACAGTTGACTTTGTATCAAACTTTTACCTTGAAGTTCTCTTTTTTTTCTTTTTAAACATTGTAAACATTGCCCTTCAAGTCTTGGACCTGCCCATGAACAGGGGCGCTCAATGAGCCGGGCGTTCAGTGAGCCACCCTCTCACCAAACTGAGTCGGTGGTCTCCGCCTGCGCTGGGGCCTTTGAGAACGAGGGGTCTGAGGGTGCTGCACCGCCGCACCACCCCCACTGTCCTCGAAGTACACAGGGACGGAGGAGTCAAGGTGAGTGGTGGAGGGGTGAGAAGCAGCAGCTACAGGAATGTCCACAGCTGGATCTGATGAGGGAAAACTGGAGCTGTCATCAGTGTCGGAGAACAGCTGGGGCAGACCCAGTAGAGTGTCAGCAGGATCTACTTCATCTGGGGGTGACACCTCCATTGGTGTCCAGCTCTGGGCTTGCTCCAGGGCCCAAGTATTGTCAAGTGGGTCCCGGCAGCGAAAAGGCTTTAGCTGATCGTGGTGCACTACCTTTACTTTGGTCTTTGGCCCTTTCTGGATTCGATAAACCAGGTTGTCCAACTGACCCAGAACAAAGAATGGCCCGAAGAATGGTAAGATGGGAGGAACTTCCTCACTCTGTTCTTAAACTTCTTTGTTCCTTTGATGAGGTACCACACAGCATCACCAATGTTGTAATTTGTGCGGCAACAGTTCTTGTCATATTGTCTCTTGGCACGTTCCACAGACTCTCCGAGAGCATCTCTGGTGATTTGGTGCGCCAGCTCCAGTCGCTCTTGAAGGTGCTGAACATACTCAGGGGCTGAGGGAGCTGGTTTAGGGTCCGGCGGCAGGCCGGATACCAGGTCTACTGGCTCACTCACTTCCCGGCCAAACATCATGTAGTTCGGGGTGAAACCAGTTGAACTGTGCTTTGTTGCGCTGTAGGCCATGACAGCGTAGGGAATCAAGAGGTCCCAATCCCAGTGGCAACGCTCGGCTGTCGTGGCCAGGATCTTTTGCAGAGTGGCATTGAACCTTTCAACTTGCCCATCAGACTGAGGACGGAAAGGTGTGGTTTGTGTTTTGTTGATCCCGAACAGCGTGCACATTTTCTGGAACACCTCAGACTCGAAGTTCCGGCCTTGGTCGCTGTGCAGTGTCTGCGGGGCTCCATAGCGACACACCCACTCGGAGGCGAGCACTTCAGCCACAGTTACAGCTTGTTCGCTAGGTAGGGGAAAAGCTTCGACCCATTTTGTGAAATAGTCCTGTATTACCAGCACATACAGTGGGGCAAAAAAGTATTTAGTCAGCCACCAATTGTGCAAGTTCTCCCACTTAAAAAGATGAGGGAGTCCTGTAATTTTCATCATAGGTATACCTCAGCTATGAGAGACAAAATGAAAAAAAAAAATCTAGAAAATCACATTGTCTGATTTTTAAAGAATTTATTTGCAAATTATGGTGGAAAATAAGTATTTGGTCAATAACAAAAGGTCATCTCAATACTTTGTTACATGCCCTTTGTTGGCAATGACAGAGGTCAAACGTTTTCTGTAAGTCTTTACAAGGTTTTCACACACTGCTGCTGGTATTTTGGCCCATTCCTCCATGCAGATCTCCTATAGAGCAGTGATGTTTTTGGGCCTTCGCTGGGCAACACAGACTTTCAACTCCCTCCAAAGATTTTCTATGGGGTTGAGATCTGGAGACTGGCTAGGCCACTCCAGGACCTTGAAATGCTTCTTACGAAGCCACTCCTTCGTTGCCCGGGCGGTGTGTTTGGGGTCATTGTCATGCTGAAAGACCCAGCCACGTTTCATCTTCAGTGCCCTTGCTGATGGAAGGAGGTTTTCACTCAAAATCTCACGATACATGGCCCCATTCATTCTTTCCGTCACACGGATCAGACGTCCTGGTCCCTTGGCAGAAAAACAGCCCCAAAGCATGATGTTTCCACCCCCATGCTTCACTGTAGGTATGGTGTTCTTTGGATGCAACTCAGCATTCTTTCTCCTCCAAACACGACGAGTTGAGTTTTTACCAAAAAGTTCTATTTTGGTTTCATCTGACCATATGACATTTTCCCAATCCTGTTCTGGATCATCCAAATGCTCTCTAGCAAACTTCAAACGGGCCCGGACATGCACTGGCTTTAGCAGGGGGACACGTCTGGCACTGCAGGATTTGAGTCCCTGGCGGCGTAGTGTGTTAGTGATGGTAGCCTTTGTAGCTTTGGTCCCAGCTCTCTGGAGGTCATTCACTAGGTCCCCCCGTGTGGTTCTGGGATTTTTGTTCACCGTTCTTGTGATCATTTTGACTCCACAGGGTGAGATCTTGCGTGGAGCCCCAGATCGAGGGAGATTATCAGTGGTCTTGTATGTATTCCATTTCCTAATAATTGCTCCCACAGTTGATTTCTTCACACCAAGCTGCTTACCTATTGCAGATTCAGACTTCCCAGCCTGGTGCAGGTCTACAATTGTGTTTCTGGTGTCCTTTGACAGCTCTTTGGTCTTGGCCATAGTGGAGTTTGGAGTGTGACTGTTTCAGGCTGTGGACAGGTGTCTTTTATACTGATAAGGAGTTCAAACAGGTGCCATTAATACAGGAAACGAGTGGAGGACAGAGGAGCCTCTTAAAGAAGAAGTTACAGGTCTGTGACAGCCAGAAATCTTGCTGGTTTGTAGGTGACCAAATACTTATTTTCCACCATAATTTGCAAATAAATTCTTAAAAAATCAGACAATGTGATTTTCTGGATTTTTTTTTTCATCTTGTCTCTCATAGCTGAGGTTTACCTATGATAAAAATTACAGGCCTCTCTCGTCTTTTTAAGTGGGAGAACTTGCACAATTGGTGGCTGACTAAATACTTTTTTGCCCCACTGTATCTGTTGTTGCGCTCAGTCTCATTCAGTGGCCCCATAATATCCAAAGCGATGCGCTCCATAGGCGCTCCGACTCGAACAGTGCCCAACAGTGCTTGTGGTGTCTTCCGTGGCCTGGCTTTTGATGCGCAGCTGGTGCTTTGATCCACAGGGAAACGTCCTCCCTCATTCTGTACCAGAAGTATCGGGTTTGCAGCCGAGCTACAGCGCGCTCTACACCAAAATGTCCACCGACTTGTCCCTCATGCATCTGTCTCATGATGTCTGGCCGGAAGGTGTGGGGCAGCACCACTTGTGGATAGAATTGGGTATCGTCCAGGCAGTAGAAACGTCTAACCAGCACTCCTTCTCTGATGTAGAGGCGTTTCCACTGGCTCCAATATGTCTTTGTGGCTGGGCTGCATGGTGAGACTGTTACCCATGCAGGACGTTCTCAGCTGGTTTCCAACCAGGTTCTGATGGGTGCAATGTCTGCGTCGTCTTCCTGGGCTTGTCGCAGCTCCTCCAGGGACCAACCACCAAACAGTTCATTTTCTTTTGACTTAGTCAGGTATATTCTCTCGGGGGACCTTAAGTTGTTAGAGTCAGCTGGCAGGGCCTTGTAAACATAGTCTAGTGGAGCTAACATCAGCTGTTAGCTCCACTAGACTTACTTCTGTGGGAGCTGGGTGTCTCTCTACCCCCACTGGACTGGTTGATGTCAGAGTCCAAATTGCACTGCACAGCCTGGTGACTGACGTTCAACTGAGGAGGAGATGGGCTGGGGAGCTTACAAGGACAGGACTGACGGCAGGGTCTCCGGGAGAGGCTGTCTGCGTTGCCGTGAAGCTGGCCAGGGCGATGGATGATCTCGAAGTTGTATTCGCCAAGTCTCTCGAGCCACCTGGCGAGCTGTCCCTCAGGCTCCTTCATCCTTGTTAGCCACCGAAGGCTGCTGTGGTCGGTGCGCACCGTGAAGCGCCGCCCTAGGAGATACTGGCGAAAGTGTGACGTGAAGTCGACCACGGCTAGCAGTTCTCGCCGTGTGGTACAGTATTTCTGTTCAGTTGTGGACAGCTTGCGGCTTCCATAGGCTAGCACACGTTCCACACCCTGCTGAACCTGTGAGAGAACAGCGCCGATACCGACGTCGCTGGCGTCTGTGTCCAGTATCATGTTGCCTTGGTAGAGTGGGTAGCCCAGGATTGGCGTGGTCGTTAGCAGGCATTTGACTTTTTTTTTTTCTTCCCCGTATTTCCTTTCCTTTTCTTATCGCATTCCGTGTTATTGTCGTTCTACTATCCCACTTCTGACACCATGTTACGTTAGGCAAGGGTTAATGAAGTAGACAGAGACGGAGCTGCAAACAACGTGTTTACTCTTGAACCGCAAGTCATCTGTGTCCCGCCTAAACGGGTCCGTGCAAAAACATACATATAGCTGCGCTATATTCTTTACACAACAGAATGTGGCGTTGCAATAGCAGCAGGTTGTGGAATAAAGTCACTTTGTCTGTTGGCCACACCACATTGAAAATGGTAGCTGTCCTCGTCTGGATTAATAAAGGGGTTCCAGCTCGAGAACTTGGGTTGAATGCATGCCGCATGCTTCATTTTAATAGGCTCCACTTCACGGTGGAACACGTTAGAAAGTCCATAATAACTTGTATTTCCTTCACTCATATTGTCTATGGTCTCTTCCACATCACCGTCGTTTATCGTTACGAACGGGTTGGACTTTGAGTAGCCGAAATTGCACGGGCTACGGCGGTTAGCGTCCGCCATCTTAGCTTAGCTGAAGCAGGTGAACAATGCTTCCCGCTTATTCTTTTGTCTCTTCTAACTTCTCTGGTTTATTTCACCGGTCATTCTTTGCTCACCACTGCCTTTCCGTTTGCGTGAGAGGGTCCCTTCGTGGTCGCCAATGTTACACCTTTCCTGTTCCTTGGCTCTCAGACCGTAGTCGGGGAGCACAGGGGAGACGTTCCCTCCAGGGCCGATGTCCTTTCGGGGGTAACACCCTCGAAAAGGGTGTCTCGTAATTACGAGAAAAGATCTCGTATTAACGGCATCAGGATCTCGTAATTACGAGAAAGAATTAACGGCCCCACTGACACTACTTTGCTCAGTAGAGCCAATGCGCGTCCACGGAGAGGTTAAATAACATGTATGCTTGATACTTACAATGTAGATGCTAAATACTAATGGACATTTCAGTGACAGTATCGATAAAGTTTGTAGATAACGGTTTTACGAACAAAAGTGCTTGCTTTTTTTTCCTTTGCTTTTTTTAAGTAGTGTTGCTTTGGCTTACAGGCGAAGTAACATCAGCTGTTAGCTCCATGGTTAGCTCTAGTGTAGTTAGCTTAGCCAACAAGGGAGTCTGACCTGTAGGCATATGACTTTCCCAATTGTAAACAGAAGTGCACGCCACGGTAAAGTGATGACAGACCAAACGCCATACGATAATGGTCTGTGGGATTTTCTACGAAAAAGAGGGGTTACTGAAGAAAACATTAACCGAATGCAAGAAGAAAAGGTAAGCTAAAATGTCTCTTTCTTTACAAGAACACAGAAAATATTTCCATAGGAAGTATGCACCGTCCTACATTAAACACATTCCTTAATTAAAAGTATAACTATTATCATCAAAATGTTCACATGTATCAAAAGTAACATCAAAGTAAAGTAGGCAATTGCATGCCTTGCATAGCTTATTTCAAGCTATTCTAGCATGTCTGAAAAGCCTGGTAGAAAAGACGACTGCTTTTCTCATGAATAGTCATGTATTAATGAGCGTTGCTCTGATTGGATCGCTGTTCTCATGAATATTCAATATTTAAATTTCGCTTTGCTCTGATTGGACGACAGCAGCTGTCTACAGGTTTACCGAGGCACAGCAAACCTAAAACGATGGCAGGAATTTTGCCCTACGTGTTTGACCCAGAGTCAGAAGATGAGACTGAAGGAGAAGACCAACAACAACCACAAACACGTACAATGATGGACGTTTCAGAATGGTAATGTGAGCTAACTTAACTGGCATACAGGGCTTAGTTGTGGCTATACGCCAATAAACGGAGCGCAGGCCTATTCCCACCTCTTTTATTTCCGAAATAGTTTATGCACCTCCAAATCGTTTATGAACCCAATGCATTTTGTAATATTCCAAAATCACACGGTATTATCCACATTTAGGCTACGTATAATATAGTAGGCAAACAATAGGCCTATGCACTCAACTTTCCCGGAATCAGGCTACCTGTTCAAACACTTTTGGTATGTCTTTTCTAATCATCACGTCATCACGACGTGATGATAAGATGAGAAAATACATACCAAAAGTGTTCGACGACATCGGTGGACCACGACGTGCTGTGAGAACCAAATTTGTGCTTTTTATTAAACCACTAGGCCACTTATTACACACCTGCATACAGCCCTTTCCATCAAATAGCTTGTTAGTGATTGCTTTATTGATAGACATTCTAACAGAGCAACCAGGTTATTCAAATAGGCCTAGGCTTAGGAGTCATAATTATTTTTTATGTTGGCATTCAAAGATGTGTTGTAGGCCAATTTAGTCATTTGCAAAGACCTACAGCATCTTCATTTTCATATAATTAGACTGATTTTTTTTATATTAGGTAGGCCTATAGCCTAATTTGTGTTTCATTATTGATGGCTGCCAAACACATTGCCTACCTTTTGCTTCAGGTGTACCTGTGGGAATTGCTCTACAATGCAGACTGAGGTGGAGAATGTATGCTGCAGGGAGACACCAACGGTAAGACAGTGCCACGATGGGTGATATGGATTTCATTTTGGTTATACACGGTAAAATCAGATTATATTAATCAAACATATCTGATTGCAAAGGTTGTAAGAATAATGGAAGACGAGGATCCACCAGTATTATGCATGACCCTCCAACCAGGACTAGATCCAGTTTGTCTCAATAGCTATTCCCAGCAAAATGCCCTGAACATTTATCAACGTGATTATGGGAACTTGTAAATTAGACGCAATGAGTAAGTGAGATGAAAAAATGGCTACACTACGGCACATCAGCATATTCAAACATGTCTACCAAGCTCATACACTATTTTGTATAGTGAAAGTCAAAGTGATGGAGCTGTACCTACCAATAATACCAATACAAATAAGGATAATTTTTTATTCTATTTACACATGACTAAACATGTCATATATAACTCACACACTATATACAGTTCAGCCTTGGCCATATGTACATAAACAACAATGTCCTCTGCTTTTTGACAGCCGTTGCAGGTACTTGGCCTACAGGTCATTTGTCAGCTGGTGCTGGGGATATCTTGGCAGGAAGATACGTGTTGTCATCCCCTCTTGTGTGGTCCAACACATACGCAGGGAGTTCCCTGATGCTGAAGGCCAATATGTTGGATTTAAACCTCCTCCACTCTAAAGCGAGATACATAGGCTGCAATAGCATCTTCTAAGGGTGGACGTTCGTATTGGGACAATAGGGAACTGGGCACAGGAATCTTCTGATGTTCCTCCAAGTAGGGCAGGGGGTTAGGGACTACCTCTTCAAAGAGGAGATGCATCAGGCTGAAGGTATAGCCTAAAAGAAATACAATGAAGGTAAACTCTACATGTAACAATGTACAAAGTGTTTTATACATCAATAAATATTTTCTTACAACTTACAGTATTTTGGTTGTGTTTTTACTGCTTTCACCGTAGTCGCTCTTTTTTTTGCTTTTGGGAAATTGAGTTTGTACCTCAGTCTTCCTGAGCTTGTCTTCGCTTGGGAACGGTCAGCATTCTCATTAAAATCGCCCAGCCCTATATGGAAATAATAAGCCAATGCACTCACAAAATCTGTGAGGATTCTGACACATCTGTCATAGATTAAGCAGGATCATATGTGGAGTCATGTGGTTCAGCGATCACTGTGGAGTCTTCCCCGTCATCTTCCTCCTCTACAGCTAACCGAGGTCTATTAGCTGGCGTTGGCTTGATGGCGTAGAGGTCGAGGGTCCCCAAGGTGCATTATCGGTAGTTGTACTCACACTTACAGAGCAGGCTGTAGTTTGTGTGCCTAAGGAATATTACTGCATATTACTGTTTTGTTACACCATTTACGAAAGAATAACATCAGAGGCCATCCAGTAAGCTATAGATTACCTCAGGTGTGTAGAGTTAAAAAATGAGTAGAGTAATTATGTGTACATACTATGGCTGGCAAGTTGTGCTGATAACAATAGTACACAGACCGTAGCAAACATTTGAAGTTTTGATTAGTTCATAAAATCTACTAGAAGGTGGATGAACTATTTCGATTTTTGCAAACCCTATTGTATAAATATGACGTGGATAAACTGAGTTTACTTGGTTTAGCCACCATTATCAACGCTGCATGATCGGAACAGAAGTTACTTGGCACATGAGCAGTTGAAAAATGAATGAAATCACAAACCTCTGCTTCTCACATGATTGCTTAAAGTACCAACAGAAAGCTGTGTGCCCCTGGATGACAGACTAGGTGGGTCTGTTTGGCTAGATGTATGGTTGTTGGATGTTCTTGATGTTCCTGGTGTGCTCTAAATGACATGATACACACAAGAGACAATTAGACACCAAGTAATACATAAAGCTAAATCATGTCCTGAAGCCAAATGAATAAAGTCCTGGAAAATTGTACATAGATGTTAACTTACACTCTACATAGATGTTAACTTAAACCGCGGGCAACAATCCCTTTCTCCTCCATATCGTGTCTACTTCAGATTGATGACAGAGACGTCGGAGAACCAGACGCGGTCGTTTGAGATTCATAGTATCGTCTTGAGGCTCACACAGCTTTCGAACGTGATAGTATATATTATATGATATATATATCTATGTATAATATGATATTATTTAAACATAGAGCTCCAGGACTCCCGTGTGTTCTAGAATAATTTACAGAACACGGCTAAAGGCTGTGTGCGCCTCGCCATTGCGATACATCCACTGTAAACAGAGTGTTGTGGCCGACTAACCATAAAGGCCATATAGTTTGTAGGTTGTTGTAATTCGATGCTTTGAGGCGTGTGTCGTATCCAATCTTATTCCAAAAGAACCCATAGAACTCACGAGAAAGCAGGATAACTTGTGCAGGGTTTATTTATCCAAAAAAAACAAAAAAACATCAGGTAATCCAAGTTTACATGTTCTTCGGTCCTAAAAATAACACACCTTTACAAATTGAAAATAAACTAAAATTGGCTCTTACATTTCCGGCCCATAATTATAAGGCAAGAGGACTTATAATTATACAAAATGCAACATAAACGACAAGAGCCATTTTACAAATTGAAAAATTCAAAATTACACAAACGCAGTGATATGTGATACACCATTCTCCTTGCATAATTTCACATTTGCATATGAGGCAGAAATATGCCTAACTCCCTAAACAATCAATTGTCCGTTTCACATATAAGGCAAAGCTTATCCACAGGTCTTTCCAATGTACTGGACTTGGTTTTGACCCACACCCGACGAACAAGCCCTTTAGCGTCTGATGTGGTTTGCACCATTCTTCCCAGAAGCCAAGAGCTCCGGGGTGCGTTTTCATCCAGGATCATCACTATGTCTCCTGGCACAAGATTTTGTTAGACTTTAAACCATTTTTGGTGTTCCTGTATGCTGGGCAGGTACTCACGCACCCACCTCTTCCAAAACAGATCAGCAAGATACTGAGTCTGCCTCCATCTGCGTCTAGAATAGTTGTCATCTTTGCTAAAAAGTCCTGGGGGAAGCAAGGGCTGTTTCTTTAGTAACAGCAAATGATTTGGTGTCAGCGCTTCCAGATCATTTGGATCTCCCGAGGATGTAGTCAGTGGCCTGTCATTAAGTATGCTCTCGACCTCGCATAGCAGTGTCTGTAGGCATTCATCATCTATTGTTTGCTCATGCAACACTGACTTTATGATTTTTTTTACAGATCTTACTTGCCTCTCCCATACTCCTCCGAAGTGTGGACCGGCAGGCGGGTTGAAAATCCACTGGATACCCTTTTGTGCCAAAGCATCTTGTATTTTGGCTTGATTCCAATGCTTCATAGCTGCCCGCAAATCTTTGTCTGCACTGACTAGGTTGGTGCCGTTGCCCGACCTCATGATTGAAACTTGACCTCTCCTGCACAAGAAGCGACGGAGAGCGTTGAGGTAGGAGTCCGTGTCTAGTGTGTGAGAGACCTCAAGGTGCACGGCACGGGTTGTCAAACAGGTAAACAGCACGCCATATCTTTTAACGATACTACGACCTCTTTTGACTTCCATAGGCCCGAAATAGTCCACGCCTACATTGGTGAAAGGTGGTTTGTCTGCTAGCAGTCTATCTGGTGGTAAGTCTGCCATTTTTTGCCCAAGAGCCTTTGCTTGCAATCTTCTGCATGTGACACACCTGGATATGAGTTTTCTCACTGCTGAGTTAGCTGCCGGGACCCAGAATTTCTGGCGTAGGCGAGAAAGCATAAAGTTTCTCCCAGCATGTCCAATCTTCTCATGTATGTCCCGCAGGAGCAGCATTGTGGGATGCACGTCATTTGGCATGATAATGGGATGTTTTGATTCCTCAGGCATCGCTGACTTACTGAGGCGACCCCCGACTCTCAGAATGCCATTTTGTAGCACTGGGTCCAGCTTACGGATTGGGCTGTTCCCTTTCACTAGCCCTTTCTCTTGTTCCAGTACTGAGATTTCTGTCTTGAACCTGCGGCGTTGGCAGTAACTGATGATCTCCAATTCTGCTTTGTTCAAGCTCTCCACTGAAAGTGGCCCTTTGTTCAATGACAACTTATACTGTTGCATCTTGCTTTTCTTATTATCCACTTGTTTGCTTGAGCCAGTATCATCCTGGGAAACTGCAACCTCCAACTCTTGACGCTTTTTGCTCAAAAGCAGCAGATTTTTTCTGAGTCGGAGCATCCATGCTATAGCTCCTTTTAAACGATGCCAGCTAGAATAGTGGTTCAGTAACCTGTCCAAAGTATCAGAGCCTTCGGTGACCGCAGTGCGGTGCACGATGACAGCCTTCCTCACCTCATCATCATCCTCAGAAAGCTTCTCCAAGTCGAGCGTTTCTGAACATTGAACGTCTGGAACCTTTAAGACTGACGGCCCTTCAATCCAGCTCTGCTTGGCCATGAACTGCTTTGCAGATAGCCCACGGGAGGCACAGTCAGCTGGGTTCTCTGCGGTGCTGATGTACCGCCATTGGTCCGCTGTAGTTGCCCCTCTGATGGCAGCGACCCTGTTGGCAACAAAGGTTTTAAGACGCAGTGACTCATTTGCTCTGTATTTCAGCACAGCGGTGCTGTCGGTCCAGAACACTGAGTCCTGTAACTCCAGCTGGAGCTCCTTCTTTAATATTTTGTCCATGTTGACAGCTACCACAGCAGCAGTTAGCTCCATGCGTGGAATGGTGGTTTGCTTTAGTGGAACCACCCGCGCCTTGCCCATCATGAAGGCACAATGCACATGTCCCTCACCATTTGTCAGTTTCAGAAATGCCACTGTTCCATAGCCAGTCTCGCTTGCATCCGAGAAATGATGCAGCTGTGCAGTAACGATAGGTCCAAATGTCTCAGGTTTAATGCATCTCCTTACTTGAAAGGTGGAAAGCTGAGACAGTTCGTTAATCCAAGCGTTCCAGTAGAGTGCAAGGTGGTCGGGCATTTCCTCGTCCCATGTAAGCTTTCCTTTGCACAGCTGCTGGAGAAAGATCTTGGCTGGAAGCACAACTGGAGCAAGGAGCCCTAGCGGGTCGTATATGGAGCTTACGACCGACAAAACTCCTCTTCTTGTATTTGCCTTCCTGCCTATGTTAACTCTGACCTTGAAACAGTCAGACTCAATACACCAGAGCACGCCTAGCGCTCTTTCGACAGGAAGCACGTCTTTAGCCAGATCTAGGTCTTTTACCTCCTTCGCCCTCTCCCTCTCTGGAATCTCCATCAAAAAGGTGCGGCTATTGCTTGTCCACTTTGTCAGGTGAAACCCTCCTGAGGCGCACAAGGTTGTGAGGTCATTATACAGTGCGACGGCATCAGCGTGGTGACTGACTGACCTCAAGCAATCGTCGACGTAGAAATTCTTGAGAACAGTGGCCACTGCTTCGGATGAGGCCCCAGACCTGTTCTCCTCCGCAGTTCTCCTTAAAGCGAAGTTGGCACAGTTAGCAGAAGAAGTGGCACCGAAGAGGTGGACAACCATTTTGTACTCTTCCATCTCCTGCTCCAGATCCCCTTCCGGCCACCACAAAAAGCGCAGAAGGTCTGTGTCTTCTTCTGGAACTCTCAAGTCCGGGCCCTGAAGCAGCTCTTTGTTTAGTGACGTCCCCTGAAAGCTAGCAGCGCAGTCGAAGACCACACGCAGCTTCTTCTTCTGTGGGTGGTACACCCCATGGTGCGGGATGTACCACACTCTTCCGTCCTGTCGGGTCAGCTGAACTTCTGGCACCTTGACTGCGTACCCCTTTTTCAGCATGTCACCTATACAGCTTGTGTATTCTTGGTAAAATCCACTGCTTTTGCTGAGCTTCCTCCTGAGATTCAGCACACGCTGCACTGCGGCACTTCTGTTATTTGGAACATTGATCACAGGTTTTTTCGTGGGGAGGTTGATGTAATAATGCCCATCTGTATGACATACTGACCCGGATACAGAGCCGATAAACCGCTTGTCGTCTTGTGACATTTCCAGAGTGTCATTGCAACTATGCTCAGGAAAATCTGCATTGTATTGCTGGACGAGTTGTTCTTCAACTGACTCTAGGGAAATCCTGTTGACTGTGACTGGGTGCTGTTCACTGTCGTCTAACTCACTGTCTCTGTGTTCTCTAAGCGGGCCATTAACGGTCCAACCAAGAACAGTTTTCACAGCATATGGGCCGCTGTCTTGGCTGTGAATAACATTCCATGGCTCAAAGGCTTCATGAACATTATTACCTATAAGAAGCCCTATTTCAGCATCAATGCACGGCAACTTCACTCCCTGAAGATATGGCCACTTTCCCACGTCCTCCTGTGACGGAATATGCTCCTTTGTTACCGGGATGCCTTTTTGGGTGAAAACCTTTGGCAAGTCGATGAAGTTATCTTCCTGAAGTCCACTGACCTCCAAATCTCTGAGAAGGCAACTTTTCACATGTTTAGTTGAACTCATTGTAGTTAAGACGAGCTCAGTACTCTTTCCCTGAAGATTCAGCTGCCTTGCCAAGGAATCCGTGCAAAACGTAGCAGAGCTCCCAGGGTCAACAAATGCATACGTTTGCACAACTTTGCTACCTCTCTTTGCCTTGACATAGACTGGAAGAATAGCAAGAACACACTTGTCTCCGGCCCCATCACAGGCAATTTTCTTCTGATTTAGACTTACAAGTGCGCTTGAAACTACTGTTTGTTCTGAAAAAGCCTCCTCCTGACTTTCTGCACCTGCCTGTTGGGAAACAGCTTCCTTTCTTTGAATGTGCAGCATGCTCGGATGTTTTTGTGAACATACCTGACATGTCATTCTCCTTTTACCTTCCTTACTTACATGCCCTTTAACTAGGCATCCAAGGCAGAGACCAGCCTTCTTGATGAAATCCAGCTTTTCCTTATGTGGTTTTTCTGCAATACCATGGCACTCCACTAGTGTATGATTCTTTTTGCAGAACAAACATGGCTTATTGAGAGCAGCATAGATTGGTGTTCCAATTGCATTCCCTTTTGAATGGTCGTTTTCGCCCCGTTTTGATGCAGCTACATTAGTAGCAAAGCTTCTTCCTTTTAGCCTTTCTTGCCTTCTTCCCTCCAGAAACTTTGTTTGTTCTTTCTTTTCAGTTGAGGCGCCTTGTAAATCTCCAAAGAGAGGGTCTGTGGCGATCTTAGCCTGCTTGTCTACAAAGGCAACGAGGTCATTGAATCTCACTCTCCGCCGACTCCTTTCCTGAATTTCAAAGGCTTGCGACCTCCACTTTTCTCTGTACTTGTAGGGCAGCTTAGAGACGATAACTCTCATGTTGGTGGGGTTATCAAGCTCGTCCATATAATCCACATCCTGCAAGGCGTGACGGCAACTCAGAAGGAAAACTGAAAAGTTGTTGAGTGCCTTTGCATCCTCTGACTTTATTTGCGGCCACTTAAACACCTTTTCCAATAGCGCAGTGGCGATTTTCAGTGGGTTGCCATAGCGATCCTCCAACAGGTCCATGGCTTGCTGGTAACCATGGTCAGCAGGCATGTGCTGACAGCCCTTTACGAGGTCTTGTGGCTCACCTTTTGTATATTGCTCTAAAAAGTACAACTTATCTGCACTGTTGTCAGATCTTGAGTCCAATGTGTGCTGGAACGCTTTCAGAAAGGATCTGAAGTCAAGTGGGTCGCCACTGAACACAGGAACATCCCGCTGTGGCAGACGAGCCAACTGCTGACTTTTTACAAGCAGCTCTGTGATATCATTCTGCTGCTTCATGACGTTGCAGATGTCATTTGCAGCACTACCTTGTTGCTGCGGAAACCCGCTGGCTGATTGGTAAGTATTGTCCGCCTTTAGCAACTTTGGTCTAGCTCCAGCGAACGCATAGGACTTGACTGGCAGCTTTGCATCCAATGTTTTGGCTGGGGAACTATTTTCTGCTTGTTGCTCTGCAGGAGTGCGTGGCGTGTTGGCATCATCAGCATACTCGTATGTGATATCACCCTTTTCCTGGGCGTCATATTCTTCGTAAATCTTGATTTTAGCATTAGACATAGCCAAAGCCGTTTTAATTTTCAACTCCTCCTGCTCTGCTTTGAGCTGAGCCTCCTTTAATTCTAACGCTTGTTTTTGCTTAAGCCCAGCCGCCTTGGCTTCCAGAGCTGCGCGCTTAGCTTCTTCCTTTAAGCGTGCAGACGACGCTGATGACGCATTGGAACGTCCACTGCCAGACTTGGAAATACTGGAACGTGTCACAATAGAAACACTGTCCATATGAGCAACTCCAACTTCACATGCTTGAGTAAGTTCAACATCCTTAATCCACACATCAGCTGCTTGGATAAAGCTCTCAAATTTATCTGCTTTAGGTTCGTACCAATCATCCTGATCGACACTCTTTTCATCCTCATTAAGATGAAGCAGAACTGCGGTGTTACATTTCTTGAAATCCTCAAAAAGCGTTTTGAAATATTCCATCCTGTCTTTAACTTCCTCCAAGTTAAGGCCATTTTCCATTAACTCTTCAACTCTGTTAGACTTTCCAGTAAGTTGCCTTAATCTTCCTCTTCTTGCATTAATACAGTCATGCAACTTTCCACTCACAGTTTTTTCTGTGTCTTCGACTGCCCTCTTTTGGTCATCATCCGCAACTGCACCATTTGCAACCACTTCACCGTCGGCTGGCTCAGCCATGACGTAGCCAGCCCCAATCAGCTCACGGCAGTTGCTCTTTTAAGGATACTGGAATCAGAAACTAACGTGAAACAGCCAACGTCCAGCCATAAAAGGTAACAATGTATCCACTGTCAATTTAGCGCTTTATAATCCTTATTTCTTCTTTGATCACTGTCGGCAATCCAAAGTAGTCAGGCGCGCTATCCAACGGCTCTAGAAATTAGCCTGATCCCTCGGGCTCGTTATCCAAACACAATCTGCCCATTTCGAAAGTTTTTGACTTAATGTTGTGGCCGACTAACCATAAAGGCCATATAGTTTGTAGGTTGTTGTAATTCGATGCTTTGACGCGTGTGTCGTATCCAATCTTATTCCAAAAGAACCCATAGAACTCACGAGGAAGCAGGATAACTTGTGCGGGATTTATTTATCCAAAAAAAAAAAAAAAAACATCAGGTAATCCAAGTTTACATGTTCTTCGGTCCAATACCGAATAGATGTTCAAAGTTATGATCCCTTTTGCTTTCACATGTTCATCCAATAGAACATGCCATGGAAACACGACGACGACGACGACGACGGTCAAAAACTTATTTCGATCCACACCTACCAACTTCTCCGTTCTCAAAAAACCAACATAGAAACATTACTCTAACAGTCATGCGCAGAACCACAAATTACGGCATTAATCGGTCGTAAAACAACAATAGACAACGCAAACTGACTAAATGCAAAACTAAAACATATTAAGTATTATTCAAAACGTTTCCTTACTTATAGATATAGCACTAAAAATAACACACCTTTACAAATTGAAAATAAACTAAAATTGGCTCTTACACAGAGCGCATGGTACCGTGGCTGCAAGCTGCTCAGAGCCACACCCCACCCTCCTCCTTGACCCGCCTTTCTCCTCCTCATTAAAGCTACAGACACTAGGGTTGGATTTAGTGATTCGTTTCCGCGATTTAGTTCGTGTCATTCAGTTCGCCAAGAGGAGTCGTTCGCGAATCGTACGTTCGTTCGTTCGTTCAGTCGAGTTTCCGGTAGCGGTGAATCGAATCATGCACAGTTCTCTGAGTCAGTCAGACTCAGCCCCTCCCTCGTTCGTTCGTTCAGTCGAGTTTCCAGTAGCGGTGAATCGAATCATGGAATGAAAAGCTCAGACTCAGCGCCTCCCTCGTTCTCATTCTCATACATCAACATTACAACTTTAACCAAACACAGCGGGATGGGGGGTGTAGTTGATTATTGGATGTTTAACATATCAGCAAAATAACAGACTTGATTTAGCAATGATGGTGGGGGTCCCGAGTGTTTTAGGCTCTCATAAACAGAACCCTGTGCAGCCCAAGACTAAATCTAGCTGCCAAAATGAACACTGCCTTCAAAACGAGAGCTGGTTGATTGTGAAAAATGCGTTAAACTGTCATCAGACAACGCGGTTATATGCTATTGTAATGACCTCGCCGGTGACATAACGATGTCCAGTCATGAGTACTTGAAGGAACTTTAATGTAACAAACCAGGTCACTGAAAACCCGGAACAAACCCCAAAAAGCCACACTAACAACAACCAGTTACCCGGGCATCCCCCCAACCCGGTCCCTTCAACGTGCAAGCCCCCACCCTCCTGTTCTCCCAAGGCCTTCCCCCAGCTGACCTGATGATTCGCCCCCCACACTGATTGACAAGAAGAACATTCCAATGCATGCACATAGAACAACTGGCATAACGGACAACGAAATACAATGCAACACATAACACACAAACTCTTTGAATGTCCCAGGGTTGCTACACTATAGACCCTAGTTTCTGGTATAAAGGCTGGGACGAATTTCAAATGATAAATATGTACACTTTATGTTGAAAGTATACTGTCGCGATTCCCATTGAAACGAATAGCGCGGTGACTAGTCTTCACAAGGAGAGCTGGTAGGTTGTGAAAAATGTGGTATAAAGGCTGGGACGAATTTCAAATTATAAATATGTACAATGTATCCTTTAAATATGTCCATGCAACAGATAGCCAATGTGAATAATAGATAGCTCGCTCACTAATCCCATTTGTTTTTTCCCCATTAAACCAGTTGATATCTGTCTCTCATTGACTAAAATTCAACGAGAGCGTCCTAGACTCAGTCCTAGAACAGCATACGATTGGCTCGCTCTTGTGAGTCGTGACGTCTCTCAGTCGGTCCCTCCTCACCACTCACACGGTGAGTGAACCAACTGTCAGCGAGTCAGCGACTAGTGGGTCTGGGAGGAGTTGAGTCTGAGAACGAACAAGACGAACGAGGCGAACGAGGCGAACGAGAGAGAGGAACCAGTTCAGTCCGTTCGTCTTAACGATTCGTTCATTCGATGCCTCTCTACGCTTCAAACTCGTGCATATTGCAAAAAATATGCAACAGCGCTCCCTGGGGTCACTTTTTCCCGTGGGTCGCAGAATTCGGTGTTAGACCGGCATAGGACTTCTTTTGCTTTATACGTTATTTATTCAATGTGTGAATTGATTTACCTGTGGGGTAATGGAAACTATGATTTAATTGATGTTTAAACGGGTAATACAAAGAAACCTATCTTTCATACTAAAAAGGATGTGTTTTTATTGTAATTACCATGCCAGTAATTCCCGTTGATTAGGGGCTAGTTTGAAAGGGGGTATAGTCAGGGCTCTACAGTGTGCCCATTTCACTCACATTTCCGAGTGAATATTTTGGCGCGCAAACGAGGAAAACAAAACCGGAGCACACGTGCGAGGGACTTCTCCTAACGCTAAGTAACGCGTTTATACAGTAACCTAACTACTTTTTCCTGTAAAAAGTAAAGTTACGCGCAACTACTGAAAATATGGTAACAAAACAGTTATCCTATGAAGACTCATTCACTAATAAACACAAATAAAGATTTATTTTCAACTCGGACCCGAGGGCGAATGTGCAAAATTCGGCTGGCCATCTTTCGGCAAACCATTGCCTTGGAAAAAACCCGAACCCGACCGAGGGCGCCGCATCGGTAAATAGATTGAGAGAATCGGATGATTCGGGCATGTCATTATGAAAGAAAGATATACCGTTCCAATTAACAAGTTGAAACGACCAGAATTTGAGGTCAGACCTGCAGCCTTCGTTGAGGTATATTGTCGTTCAGTTTTGGGACAGAAAGGGCCAGATTTAGAAGGGGAGAGATGAACAAGCGGCCTTACGGTATAATGCGCATGGCGAAATTGAGGTGGCCTAGGAGGAGAGCCTTTTGCGTTTAGTTACTCCAGCAGTAGTTTGAAACAAATCGGAAAAAGATCAGATCCTCTAGTTTCTCATCAGGGAGGGATGCTTGCATCCTATCGGAGTCTAATCAAATCCCTAGAAATTTGATTGAGGTAACTGGGCCCTCTGTTTTCTCTTCAGATAGGGGCCAATTTCACAGAATGCTCCCTTTAGAGTGTCCAGAACGCTGGTTTGATTAAATGGAAAGTCAATTAGCAAGAATTCGTCCAGCAAATGTAAAACCAATGACAACCGACATACGTATAACATGATCTAGCACAAGGCCACGGATAAAAAATTTAAGAGGTGGGGACTGCTCCTACACCTGAATGTTAAAGGGTAGTTCCGGTGTAAACTCGATAGGTAGATTGACGAACAAAGAGATTGTGACATCCTTCAGCAACACGCAAGCTCTGTGTTCGCCAATCTACTTTGAGTCTTAAGAACAAAATGGCGTCAACGGGTGATCTACTGATGGTATTGTGTGAATAAAATGTCATTTTTAATAAACAATCTGTACACTTACAAAGTTCTCAATGCCTCATTTTATATGTTAAGACCCTTATTATACTACCAAAGAAGTGTCGGGCTACTTTTAGCCTTTTAAGTGGTTTAAAATAGCAATTTAGGTTTTAACATAACCAGTGCCCCCATCGTCACAAGTTTATAGCATTTTGATAGAATCGGCTAAAAACAGCCAACTGAAGAAAGCGTCTATATGCGTTTTTTGTGCTCCAAAACGAACGTTTCAAGTCGTTATCGTACAAAACATATCCCAAATCCATTTTACACTGGAATTACCCTTTAACCTGACTGCAAAATAGAATTTAGACTACCATTTAACTCCGAACAGCGGCCAATCGGAACGATGAATAGGCATGATTTTAAAAGCATCCGTGATGTCGGCTTTAGCAAGCCAGGCTCCCTGACCTGACCATTTTAATCAACGCAATTGCGTGGTCGATAGTGGCCTAGTAAAAAGAAAATGGTGCTAGTAGAATGCATTCGTTGACACTAGCGATAGAAACTCCTACCCAGATACTGAACTACAGTTACTATAAGAACAGACGGGTTTGTTGAAATTGTTACAAATACTTCTCCCATTAAACAGAACGATAGGCCGGCCGAGACGATCGCCAGGTTGGCTTACATGTTCACCACCATGGATGGGGAACGGAACGGGAGAGGTAGTAGCAGTCTTTGGACAGAGCACCGTTGTGTGCCCGTGAGCGCACAATAGCGACTTGTGGCCACCGAAATGGCAGAGCAGGAGCTTGGTGCCCGCAACAGACCAGTCGAACATAGCTATGCATTGAGCTGACTTGGCAGAGAACGCTTCGTGGTATTCATAAAATAAAGTTTTCCCATAGCGCTGGTTGAGGTCTGCGATGATAGCGAGGTAAGCGTCTAGTTCGATCCTCCTTTCAGGATAAACTTGCACATTATGTCTCTGTAAATACCGAAAGTAATGACGAACTCGCCGAAGGATAAGTTGCGTGTTAGTCTGGGATCTGTTGTCTTTAAAAGAACAGACACGTCACCACGATCAACCCATTGGCGCTCAATAGCAGGGGAAGGTAACAGTAAACCCACAAGACTGACATCTTTACCCTGAAGTATATTGTATTTAGTGAGTTGGGAAAGGGTTGATGCGGCGGGCGTGATGAAACTCTTACCCGGGTGCTGAACTGATAGAGCTGTAGATAATATAAAGGATGCAGGAGCTGGGGCAGCTACTGCCGAGGCGGCAGTAGGCAGGATGGCTAGACATGCGGCTGGTGCGTAGGCTGTGTTGGCGGAGGAAGCCGAGGCCGATGGTTGCGCGCCAGGGCGCTCAGGCAGGAAGTGGAAGGGTACCGTGACGACTGAAGACGCGGGTTGGGGGCTTGGACCTTGGACCCTTCCGGGAGTTTGGATCGGTGTCTCGACGGCGTCCATCCTTGCACTGAGGCTTTTCACGGACTCGGCGAGGGTTTGTAGAACCTCGATGATATACATGTTGAGGACTGGTGGGTGAGTTGGTTGAGGATGCCGGGAATCGGGATGATCAGCATTCTTCATCCCACGTTTAGCCGGACCAAAAGTGGTAGGATGAGTAGCATGCTTCATGCCGGGTTGTTTGCTTTTAGCCGCAGATGCGGCGGCGGCAGCAGCGGTGCCGGTGGCAGCATTAGCAGCGGCAGCAGTGGCATTCAGAGCGGACAGTGGAGAGAGGGGTGCGTGTTGAGGGTTCCCCGAAGCTGCGTCGGCTACCTGCGTAGGATTTCCTCCCTTGATGACCCTACTTCCACTGGGACGCCTTGTTAGTCGAGGAGTTCTAAGAGTTTTTTGGTTGGCCGGGACGCCTGAGAAGCTGACTTTAACTGGATCCTTGAACTCCTGCGCGATGTGGTAGGAGATAGAGGAATGGCATCCTCGTCGGATTCAGAAACGTCGAACTCTGGGTGAGTACTAAGCGACATAGTGAGCTGCTGAGAATAACGAGCATCGAACGAAAAACCTAAGCAGCAAAGAACATAGGCTAGACTACTCTTTACAAAGCAGGTGTAGGCAGGTGATTGGTGATTGGCAAATGGTGCGTGTGATTTGAGTCCTCCTGGTAAAACTTGCCCTAAAGCTTACATTTCTGTTTTCAATTTGGCGCAACGTTACTTTTCCCAAGGACAGATTTGACAACGATACTGCCTTCTCAGGCAGTATGGTGTTGCGCAAGCACGCACGCACGCAGCAAGCACGCAGGCGCAATAGTCCCTTCACAAGCTCTCATTCCACACCGTACGAGACAGACGCTGGTAGCGTGAAGCTGTCTCTGCATATCAGACATTGCTTCCGCTGGCATTTTCCAAAGCCAGTCCTTACGACAAAATGCCAGCAGTGGAACGAGATAACAAACGCAGTCACTGTTTACCTGTGTAAGGAAAGAGCTTTAAAGAGATGGTCAAAACACTCAATCCCAGGTACGCGTTACCTGCCCGCACACACTTCAGCCAAATTGAGATGCCAAAACTATACGGCAAGGTCCGCAAGCAAGTGGTGAAACCAATCCATACTATTAAACATCAGTGTTCTTCAGAGATGTAACTTGAATTATTAAAAAAAAAATGTATGCAGTTTTGCTGCCTTACCAGTATTTTACCCCTTCAGAAGCATTTATATCGAAATTAGAAGATAAAATTTACATAAGTACCGTGATATAATACCGTTACCGTCCATGCCTCAAATCATACCGTGATATACATTTTAGTCCATACCGTACAGCCCTAATTTGAAGAAACTATCTTATGTTAAATTCGAGGGAAGTCAAGCTTTTTGGAGCAAAAACAACAGCTATTTGTTTGCTTGATTCAACTAAAGTTAGCTACCGCTTTTTTGATGTGATATAATTTACAATAATATTGTATTTTTAGTCCGAGTCAACGCCGAGAAGGCCTACTGCACGAACGTAGATCTTGCATAAAGTTAGTAAATTCTAAAAACATAGGGCTATTTAGATAAATAATCTGGCAAGGGTGTTGTCCTATGCTTATACACCAACAGCAAATTTCTGTATAATAAAGGGCTATATTTTCCAAGTCTGTCATTTGAAATCTTTCCATTGTATTGTGCGCTGCAACATCCGTAATGAATATTCACGCTGAATCCTGCCCAGGGTAGCTCAGAATTCGAGTGACCGTATATCTGATCAGTCCTTGGGCCGATGATCCCCTGCCCCCCCCCCCAATTGCAATTTCTGCATGCTAATAAATGTTCTAAACAAAAAAAAAACTATTGTGCCCCCATTTTTTTTATTTGCTCCTAAATTTTTTAACTAACACAAGTGCTCCTGACAAAAAAAGTTAGAGTAGACTCCTGGGTAGAGTTATAAAATACTCTATCAGACACTACAATACAAATAACATAAAATCGTGTAGATTACCACATATAGTTTGTGGTCAGTTAATTTAATTGAATTTAGGAGCGTCCCAGTAAACTGTTTAGTTAATTAGAAGGTCATGCCCATAGCCATGGCCTGGGGCGCTACATAATCATAATTATATATTATCTAATTATATATTATGAACAAACAAAATTATAAGAGAAACCCACACACACGCAAAACTATATATGCATGCAAGAAAAAACTGTCTACTCTAAGCAAAACTAGTGGCACACAGACACACACACACACACACACACACAACCATCAAATTCTAACATCTTCGATGCTGTACCTGCTATAGGCTATGCACCCTAGCACAAGGAGTAGGCCCCCACTGCTTTCTCCGAAAAGCCTGTACAGACGTAGAGCAAGGCCACTGCCACAGCGTGCCGTTTCCAGGATTTGCCCAAGGTTGATAATTAGGGTGCCAAGCACAAAGTTTTTTAGGCAACCTATTGTAATTGTTAGTTTTATTATTGTTATTGTTAGTGTTTTTATTATTATTATTATTATTGTTAGGGTGCCAAGCACAAATTGCGAAGGCAACCTATTGTAATTGTTAGTGTATTTTTATAATTATTATTAGGGTGCCAAGCACAAAGTGCGAAGGCAACCTATTGTAATTGTTAGTTTTAATATTATTAGGGTGCCAAGCACAAATTGTGAAGGCAACGTATTGTAATTGTTAGTTTTATTATTATTATTCCGCCATGTTTGACTTACACAGCCTAAACTGATCGCACGCTTTTTATGAAACTTACTACAGCTGTAGAGGCCGACTCAAGATTAACAGAGAGCAAATATTACACTAATTGGCCAAAAGGTGGCACCAAAGCAACAGTCCAAAAATGCAAACTTTGAACAAACATATCTCGTAACCGCTTTGACTTAGAGTCATGATCTTTGTTCACACATGCATATCCTCATGGTGAACAAATATGCCTCGAGAATATATGACTTTATTTGGATAGCTTTACGACTTTCTTGAACTTTGTTAAAAAAAACTAAATTCCCCAAGGATCATAGTTTTTTCCACTTGGACAAAAATATATGGACCAATGTCTTCAATCTGACTACCAAATTGTATCCATATCGGGCTATAGGGAGCGGTAAAACAATTAAATGAAAATGCAACCTCTACAAATTGTACCCAGATCGACTGATAGGGAGAGCTTTATCAATTAACTGAAAATGCAGACTTTGGACGGGCATATTATCTGCCCTTTTTCTTCTACACTCATGAAATCCTGTAGACATTTGTAGCTCCTCATGTTGAGCAAATGTGCCTAGGAAACCCAGAACCTGTAACAGAATGGCGGCTGGACGTCCAAATTAGCCCAATCAATGAGAGACTAAAGGTGGGGTTAACTTGAGTCAATCATCACCAAACATGGTCTATTTAAAGAAGCATAGGTCAAGGTTAACCAGGCTAAATTTAATCAAAATTGGACTATAGGGGGTGCTAAAGCGATCAATTGAAAACTTTAAAGAATCATAATTCCTCAGCCTTTTGACGTATGGTCATGAATTTTTTTTGACCATCAACAGATACAAGCTGAGGCTATTCCAGCGTTGTCAACCGTATGCAAACAAAAACAGTCTTAATTGTCTTCGTTAGGGTCTTTATGGTCTGCGTCATGGTCTTAATGGTCAATCAGGGTCTTCATGGTCTGCGTCAGGGTCTTAATGGTCCGACAGGGTCTTATTGGTCGGCTTTAGGCGTGGCACCCGTAAAATGCTGCTTGCAGTTTAATTATAATTTTTCCTCTTCCATTTCATGCCGTTGAACCGTTATCGATAGCTGCTGCTTATTCTTTCGGAACGTGTTAACATGTTACTTCCTTTCTTTCAATGAACCACCTCTCTTAACCTTTCGGCAAATCAGATGCTGCGGTGGAAATCCGCCCATCCCGGAGGAAAACCGCCCACCGGACCTCTTAGCAAATCAGATGCTACGGTGTAAAACCGGTGTAATCATAGATCCTATCCCAATTTAGGATGGCTATGGGTGTAATGGTGTGATCCAGATGCCTTGGAAACCAGGGGCCACTACCTCTTGCGTCTCTAGATTGGAACTACAGTTTTCCGAAGTCGGACTACAACAAGCACTCTTTCGATCCTTGCGTTCTTGTCGTAGCCTATTGATTTCAATCAGGTTGTTGCCAACAGTGAGAATCACTTACGTCGGACTTGGCCAACGGGAATATTTTAGGCCCCTTGAATCCCAATTCACATGTAAAAAAAAAGTGATGTTGAAATCAACTGCGCCCAGTAGTCTTTCTTCAATGTGAAGTATGCATTTTATTTGCTTAAGGTGTATATTGTGTGCTTAATAACCAGCAATAAATGAACTAATTTTGATTCAATTAATGTTCCTGGAATTGGTATCCATTATTATCAATTGTATTTTCTTCTCTTTTCTTCTTCTGCTTTACCGCGTCTCTCATGCGTCTTTGCGTAGAGTCTGTAAACTTCGTCGGTGGCATGTTGTGGTGTGTTCCTCAATCCTCGGACGCCAGACTTCTGAGACGAAATTCGAAGATCTCCAAGCTTTCTTTATGTTATCTTTACCCTTTTGATTACAACTCACTACATTATGGAATTCCTAATGTGTAACAACTCTGCCAGGACGCCAACATGTTTTTAGTCAAGTATTACTATGGAGCTGTAAGCTGTAACCCTTGGCCTCCTCATTTGGGCTGAGATCCAATCTCTACCAAGTGGCATGTTGTGGTGTGTTCCTCAATCCTCGGACGCCAGACTTCCGAGACGAAAGTCGAAGATCTCCCAGCTTTCTTGAGGAACGCCCCCTTTTTGTCTTCATCTTTCGGAAATCTGAGAGTAGACCGAGAGTAGTGATGACGCTCTCAACAAAATGGCTGCACCCGTGAAGAGATTTATTTTCTTTGTATTTGTACCACGTTGGTAATTTTTAATTTTGATTTGAAATGCTCTTACACACTTGATTACATTGCTACTTTATTCCGGTCACCAATTGATGCATTGCACGGTCTTGCTGTGCGTGCAATACAATGTAAAGTATTGTTTGTTTTCGAGCTGGTTTGCTAAACAGGCTAACGTAGCTAACAATAAACAACTAGCCAATTTCATGACACAATCACAAATACGAACGCAAAGCTATAAGTGCTCCGAGACCGGAAATTACGTCACAAGTGCAACTCGGAGGGCTGGTGTCCAAGGCATCTGGATCACACCATAAATCCTCCTAATATGTTCTGCAGAGACTCCTTACTCGTCGGCGGCCCCATCAACAGGGTCCGGGAGACGGCTGCGGGGGTGACGCTGTGTCCGGGCGCCGCAAAGGATCCTGGGAGGGTCATGCACTGAGGCAGTCGTGGGATTGAAGTGTATCATGTGTGTTTCGTGTCTGTGCGGTGTGATGAATAAAGGCAACTCTCGGGGTCGTGCAGTTTATGAGGCCTAAAACCTCCTTTAATCTGGGCTCCAGACTGGTTATTACCATGCTGCTCGCCACCGTATTATGAGGATTGAATTAATATTTTACCACTGACAAAGAATTTGAATGGTGACTGGTCTTTTACATCCAACCATCGCCAACCACCTATAGATTGTTAATTGAACTACACGTTCATTATTATTACCTTTGCAAAGTGTTTTCACAATAAATAGCTATATAGAATTGTAGTCTACAGTCAAGATGGCAAGATGATGATGCAGTTCTTGAAAAGATTCTTGTTTAGGGTTTTAATGATTAACCCTAACAGCAGAGAAAATACAACAGCCTCATGTTAATTCTATGTTTGTTTCTGGCACTCCTCCCATAGCATACACCGCACCACAATAGCATACAGCAGATTTACTGTGATGCCGGGCAAAAGTAATTGCTTTAATTGGCACAAGCGCGAATCTCCCTCCCTTTTGTTGGTGAAGCAAAGTGGAGCCATTCATCTCTCCCTTCGTTCAGGGGCCCTAGGTTGGGCTGGGACACTGTTGAGGGAAACGGGGAGTCAAAATTGAAATAGAAAAGCGGCATTGAGTGTTGGATAATTAACTCATTGTGATGTAGGGGAATAATGCATTTAGATCTCAACATTATAACAACAGCTGTTCCTAATTAATTGCATCCTTGGAGGAGTTTGTATTGTCAGTGGAGAAAACATGAATGCATGCACACAGGCTCACAGAATCCCATAGCATACACAATTAGCAACTAAATAAAATAAAGAGTAAGAAGTGCTATGCTCTTCCCCTTCCTGGAAGAAAATGTATTTCTTATCTGGCTTGTAATGGCTAATAACACTCACACCTGGTAGTATAATAGGACCTTTTAGCTAAAAAGAAAAACATCTGGCTACGTTTAAGCACAAAGAGCCACCAGAACATGGTCAAATCATTGTCTATTTACTCTATTAGGCATACAGGATATCCACAAAACATGTTTTTTGTTTGCTTCAGTAGTTAGTAGCAATAGTAGTAAGTTAGTTTGTTTTTTAGTTAGTTTAGAAATTCCGATGACTACAGTAGCCTGTTTTCACGTGAATCGGTCAACATAAATAGCAGGGTACGATCGGGTACAAACTGCAGACATTCCGAACATCTTTAATATTTATTTTATCCACTTGTAATTATTATGACTTTAATATCTATGCACTGGTCCTAAAAGGACTGACCCACCAAGCTCACCTGTAAGTGGGTTGCTTTTTTGATGACTAATCAACGACCACCACTGATAAAAACACGGCAGGAAAAATGCCGGCATGCTCAATGATGTTAGCTATGTTATCTTTAACCTTTTGATAAAAACTCACTACATTATGGAATGCCTAATGTGCTACAACTCCGCCAGGACGCCAACATGTTTTTAGTCAAGTATTACTATGGAGCTGTAAGCTCTGGTAAGGTCACCCTAGGCCTCCTCATTTGGGCTGAGATCCAATCTCTACCAAGTTGGCTGGAGGTTGTTTTCCAACTACCAGGGAATCCTTGGTGCGCTTGAACCAAGAGTAGAATGACAAAAGCACATCCCCTCAAATAAGTAGTCAATTATAATTGTTGCCATGCAATTAGAGAATGAAAGGAGAAAAAATTAATGTTTTAGGCTGAATTGGTTTCTTAATTTAGAGAAAAAAAAATAGGCTGCATCGGCCAACAGAAACAAAATACCAATTCATTAAGGTGTATCGATTTTGCGGCTGCTATTTAGGTTGCCATAGTCAGGGTGGGTCCTGTGAGGGTGCTTTTCTATGCAAACTATTATTATAAATGAGGGGGTTACAACACCATGTGGCATAGGTTGAGAGGAATAGGGGTATGTGTTATTTATTCATAACCAAGAGTGTGTGCAGGCGTGTGTTTCTTTTCTTGACTAGATATTTGTGGATTTTGAGAATGCAATTTGTTTTAATGTAATCGTTGTTTATGGTTGCTCTATGGCTAGTTAATAAAGTCAGGTTTGTTTGCTGTAACATTATCTAACTGAAATAATAGGCCTATTCTGAGTTCATGAGTATATTAAAATACAATAACAAAAATACTAATGACCATTAACAAACACATTTATTTTGTTGGTTCATAAGACAACTACGAAATTCATTATTCATTAGCAAACTAGCTCGGGATGAAGGTGATTGTGTGTGGCAAATTGGTGAGGCACCAACTTGCTGAAGATTACTTAGGAAAAAATAATAATGCTATGAAGATTGTGTGGACCAAAGCAGGAGAACAGGTTTGAATTTTTGACCACCAGATCAGTCTTCTCCTAGACTGTCAATACTATAGTAAGTAGCAGGCTTTTGCTCAGATTATGCATGTCAACAATAACAAGAAATATCTTTTGCATAATACCTAACAAAAGCACATCTAATACACCCTTGATTTAGCACACCTTTCAGTGTGTTTTCTTTCATGACTTCATTCCATTGAAGCTATGAAGTCACTGTTTTGAGACTCTATGTCTGTATTGAAACTCTGACACTGTCATAACAGAGTGCTCTCTCAATGCAAAGGTACAGCCCAAGCACAGCCTGAGCTTTCCGCCTAGATGTTCCTTGTATGTCCATATTTTCTTATGCCTGTGTGTGTTCTCATGTGATAACACTTTACACTGCTATTGTGTAAATTCCATTACAAAACAGAAGTCTACTCAAGCTGTGTAGTATTCCATACAACTCATGCTCCGACTGCCACAGGATGCTGCATTTCCTTTGCCACCAGATGTCTCCCTTGCTTCATGCACTACTGATGTTCCATCATTTGTGATTAGTGGTCATGCATTTTCTCTGTGAAATGTGTGATCCACATTAACCACTGCACCAGGGGTTGGCAATGAGCGGCCCAAGGGCCAGCCTGCCATCTCAGCAGAATTATTTAACCATTATTTTACATATATATGTACATTCACCCACTTAGAAAAATCTGTGCATCATATATTTATTCTAGGCCAATGCAATAATTTCATTCTAAGCCTTATAAGGAGCAAGACCTAAACTGGCCCCCGAGGTGCCAGTAGGTAATTCCAAAATGATCCTCTATGAGAGCATTGATTAGCCAAGTTTGAAGTGATGAAGTGATCCTTGATAGCTTCTTAATTGTTCTTACTTATTTAGTCTGCTAAAGGTCATGACTTACAAGCATGACAGCGATCATGACAAAGAATGTAATAGTCCCTCTATGGAGCAGCTTGTTTGTTAATGGCTACCGTAGAAGCATGGCGGTGCAACATTGCGGGCTCCGTCAAAGAGAAAAAAAAAAACGATTCTTATTTTTTTTATTGAATTATATACTAATTAAAACATGATATATATGAATATTCTATTACTTTTTCACCAAGACCATTCCACTAGATCCCACTCACCTCTTTACACTGCACCTTTAACGAAGTGAAACACACAGAATGAATCATGACTGTACTTTTTTGCTCGTTTCAAAGATGACTCAAGATCATTTTTTAATGGACTTTACCCTTTATTTATTGGTACAAGCAAGGCGGGTAGTCAGGCAGGCGGGGGGTCTGGTGCCGGGCGGGCGATCGGGTAGGCAAGGGCTCAGCGATGGACGGGTAGTCAGGCAGGCGAAGGTCCGATAACGGGTAGGCAGGCAGGCAGAAGGAGAACTAGAGAGGGGGAGAGGTGATTACAAAGGGAGCAAGGAATCGGGGCAAGACTGGAACAAGAGCTGGTAGGGCGATACGAACTTGTAGTAGTAAACGACGAACTGGCGCCGGCAGACTGGAAATCCCCGACTGAAGTAGGGTACGATGATTAGCATATTACCGGCAGGTGCGTCGAGGGGATGAGGACCAGAAGCCACCAGCGGCCACTAGATGGAGGTGTTGGACCGCGTAGCAGGACGTAGCGTAACAACCCTATAAAAAAAACTTAAAACTAAACAAAGACTATACTTTTTATGTCCAATGGCTTTTCTGCCTCCATTTATGTCCTGGTCACCTTAAGGGTCAGAAATGGCCCAAAGATCAACTAACTAGCTGACCCCGCCACATTATGTAATAGCTGTTCTGATAATAATCATTGTCTCCAGATAGCGGGAAAGTGAACAGCTCCATACAGATCTCACTAATGCACCCATTGATCTCCAATCAGGTATGCTTCTCCTTGAATAAATCTTCTGCTACTTCCATTCTCTTGCAGCAGACAATATCCGGACAAACTTGGGTGGGGTTCTTCTTTGTTGGTTAGAAGGATGGAGGTAAAGGGCCTTGACTATAGAGGAATTCATTAATCACAGTCAATGACCTTTCGCCTATGGTGTCATGTGCTTTGAAGTCACTATAGGAAGCCAGAATCATTGCGAATACCTTATTATAGCTGTCATGGCTAAACCAAATGTAAACAGAATGATGTGCTTTAGTAATGGGAATCATTAGAGTTGTTTTTACGGCCTTCACCAGGAGTACACTACAACAATGTCAATCTTTAAAAATACTTAAAAACAAAGATAAATATATAATCTACCATACATACTTGTTTAATAACATCATGTAAAACAATGAAATAGCAATGATACAAACGATTCCTGTAGGCATGCATTGAGTTTTCTCAAACATAAGCTACTATGCAGACTTTCCCCGTCTTATTCTCTCTTGACTCAGTGACAATTGTTTTATTCCTGTTCTTGCATCGCAGAAGAACTGCCATGCATTAATGTGTCAATTAATACATTAAGAACTAAGACACTGAAAAAATACTAGATCTAACAAAAGCTTTGGCTAATGTATTTACTAACAAAGGTGTGCTGGCATCTTCTGTGTCCAATATCACCCTTACTGCCTTCATTCAATTATGGAGCACTTATGCACTTACAAAGCCTATTCTACAAGGCCTAAAACCCAGTTACCACCAACCAGACAGACAAAGCACATTATAGTAAAACACAGCACCCCACCAACAAAGATAATATAAATAATATATAGGCCAATGTTCTTCTCGGGATCCAAGAACTGAAATATACACAATCCTGGGACCTATTAATAAAGCTTACTTTATAAACACTGCATATGAGGAATAGCAACATTTAAACATTTCAGTACTGCATTAAATTAATACAAATCGTATTGATGATCAATTCTGAACAGAAATCGGAAGAAGAACGCTTTTCTCAGAGAATTTTTTTTTGTATAAAAATCAAGAGCCTTTGATTGGTTGGCGATGATTTTTTCCAAAGTAAGGCCCCGAACGCAAGGTCAATTGCTGCCTGCCAAGGCTAGACTCATAGTCATTGCGAAACGCAAACTTTAATATCCGGATGGTCTCAAGAGGCTACAATTCTTAGGTAATGCTCAACATTTTATACTGCCTTCTGCAGTATAATCTCTTACTGCCAAACTGATCCCAAACATCAACTGTATCTTCCGTAAAGATAGAGAACTCTGTGTGCTGCAGTTGGGATGTCGAGAACTGTGTTATTGTACTGTATCAGAAAGCAGCTGGCAGGCTTTACTAAATTAAAGTGTGCGCTTTATAGATGTACATAGACACAAAATGTACATTGTTGGTTCTTGGTTGACTGACAGCTTCTCACTGGGTTTTAGAAGCCATGGCTTTACCAGGAACCTAACTGGCCTGTGTTTTGTTAAGTAAAATGGCCAACCAACACACACTCATACATGCACACACACAGACATCCGCTATCACACAGTCAGGGGGATATTGCGCTGGTAGGCAGTGGGCGTAATGACTCCTGACAGAAGCCATGTGTGGGAGGAAGAGATGGTAATTGAGGTGAAGCCACTGATTGCCAGTATTTCAGAGAAAGAGCTGTGCAGAGGGCGTGTGACAGCGATGATAGACAACTAACTGCACTGCCACGGCAACGCCAGCATGGCAAAGGAAAGTGCTCTGAATAAATGTGGATGGTAAACACTGCTTTTCAATGTACTAAACATTTTCTATTAAACACATTTTTATTTTATGTTTTGTAGTTCAGCTATTCACATATTGATGACAAATGTTATTTATGTAGGCCATTAAAGTCCATTAAAAGCATTATATGCAATTGCAAGATCAAATAAACAATTATACTTTATATATGGACCTATATATCTTTGGTCTGTTTTCCTGCATTTGTTCCATTGTTAGTTTTCATAAATTAAAAAAGTTTAGATGTTTTCCTCAACCAGTGGCAGCGGAAAAGGCTTTGGAATCTGGAGATTGGGATTTCTTCAACATTCTTCAACACTCTAGTCTTTATCATTTCTTTATTATATTTTACATCCAATGGACTTTTAAATATAGAGGACCATGCAATTGATTTTCCCATGGAAATAATTAAATATTTTTTTATCAGTCTCAAGGCATCTTACGCCACATTCAAAATTTGGTCATTGTGGGCACGTTGTTTTACAAAAAATAGTTAAACTGTAAGTCTAAACAAATAATAATAGATTTTAGCAACTCACTTTGTCCCGAAAATGGGATTTATGTCGGGAGCTTGCTAAATTGATTTGTTCAATTCAAGTAAATAATAGTTAATCAATCCGACAAAAAATCATCACAAAATGAAAGGTTGAATTAGAGTAGCGATGATTCCACTCTTTCCACCGCTTTTTTTCAGTACCCTTCACACGTTGCACACCTCAGGGTTGCCTGACTGCTTATGAGCCAAGTGTCCCCCTTATTTAGCAGAGAACCAGTAAGAGGCAGTAGCACTGTAACCTCATTGCATTCCCGAAAGAGTAACAATGTACAGCTTCAGCAGAATGCAGAACGCTAGTCAAAGACAATAACAAAGAGGGGAAGGCTAGGAGAGGAGGTGACACACTCATATCTATTCATGCCGTGTTGTCGTCTCACCCTGGGTGTTGCTAAGGGGCTAATTCACATAGCTTTTAGAGCAGAATTATCATGCCCAAACCAATGCTGGAGGTACAGCTTGCATGAAAATCAATTTTAGCTATGTGCCTATAGCAGTGGGGGGATACAGATTACTTTCAAGAGAAAGTAAAGATTAGATGGATCTTTCATTTAAATGATAATTTTAAGTGTGCCATAGGGCAAGCTTTACATTTTTTTTATCTAATCAAAACAAATGAGACGTATGTCACAAAGCAGCGTCAGAGACAAAAAGAGAGTTCACAGATCTGACCTTATCAATATATCCTTATCTGGTCCTGAATGGTCAAATTAACATGCAGGAATTTGTATGACCTCATCTGTAATTAATCAATGAATGAATATTGAATTGAAGACAGACTATCATTAACTCTGTTGGTGGACTCCTAAAAAAAGACAATATACTGAGAGAAAATGACACAAACCAAAAACGCTTGAAGGATAGGTAAACCCAAAATCACCTTTTTCAGTTGAAAATGGTTCCATTTGGGTCTCGGAAACATAAATTGAGAAAAATGTTTAGATTTTCTGTGAAATGTTCTACTTCCTTCTTTCCACCACACTGCCTGGTGGCTTTGTAGTTTTTGCATTCTATTTTTACCCTTTTTAATACAAAATGTATCTCACCACTAACCACCAGTTCCTTTAAATGCTTGGGAACCCCAACCGTTTTTTGTTTCAAGCGTTGTTGCTATCCACTCCTTCCCCTTTATAGGGACCGTAACAGGTTATATTTCTTATAAGATCGCCAACATAGTAATGTATGCCATTTAATCAGCGTTACTCATATAAGAACCCAATTTAGAAAAAAGTGGGTAAAATCCTATGTTTTTGCCATTCTCCCAAAAGCACACCAAGGGGCACCGGGGGCACGGTGTGGACGTGTGGATTTCTCTCTGGGCAGTGGTTGACTGCTGTGTCCGAAAAAAAGTTAAGCTTTTCAGGCACTTAAAGTAAACGCCAGCAGAAGCAGTTCCTGGCCGAGCTCACCAGGGAGGCAAACATGAACGTGCATTCATGAACGTGTACAGTGCACCCGCCCAATGCTGTCTTTTCTAAAGCATAGGCCTGCAACTTTTAATAAAAAACATACTCGCGTGGCGCGTCGTGTGGAGGCGCATTAGAGAGGGTAATAACTAAAACAAACTAGACACTTAACAGTGTCTCAGCAGAGTGCATTGCTTCTAAACTTTTAATCAAACGTGCAGGCAAAGTTCAATTTCATAAAGTAAAGTTCATTCATGGTGCGTGCTGCTTAAATGTAATGCATGACACGGCGGCAACTGACTAGAAGGCTCATTTGCTTAGAAAAGTAATAAAAAAAATGCGCCTGACTGCCCTTCCTATGTTTAACATGGTATGGATGATTTACCTCGCAACAGTAAAACTGAATTATTATTGGTTATTTCTTATTTTCAAAGGCGGCAAAAGTGATTTTTGGCCTTCTTTGACTCCCATTACAGTGGCAAGCCCCAGACGTAACATACTCAGAGTAATGTCGGTCAGCCTCTTGCCTTTCAAAAGCACTTGGCAATTTTTTTTCAACATTTTCATGTAATTATCCAGTAATAAACACACATTAGACGTAGATGATTTTCGCCAAAAATATATTTCACTAATAATTTCATCATCACGTAAACTATTCTTTCATGCTCTCTCAAAATAAAGTTCAGGCCTATTTCGGCCTTGCCACTTCTATAAAAAATACATATACAAAACTGCATACTTTTTTTTGGAGCATCTTGGGGTGTCTTAGCCCCTCCAAAATAGGTCTTACGACATCCCTGGTGTGGATGATGATTTGATTTTTGTATTTTATGGCCTGGTAGGGGTCCTCATTGGCCAATAAATGTACAAAATAAAAATTCAGTAAACTAAATTATGCAATAAAAAGAATGCAGCGTGATCCTTACGCAGTCCGGTTGCCATTGCTTACAGAGTCCCTCAAATAAATGCACTTTATTTAAGCCATCCTCTCGTGATTTTTTTTAAGTCTTGATATATCAATATTCTAGGGTAAACACTCCCATAGAGAGACACTCCCCCCTTTTCTAAAACTCCCAAAATTGATTTTTTGGAATCTCATTGTTACGGACGTAGTGTGTTGTGTTTGTGTTTCACTGTGTTCTCTCACCAGACTGATGCCCTTTCCCCCTCTTTCTGATTGCATTTTCTTTGTCTCCTCCTTGTCCCCCGGAAACTAAAATATTCTTTGTTACTCCCCTGTTCCCCCTGGATACTATTTGGGGTCGTAAAAAGTGGGGGTTCGTCCGGGATACGACAAGGAGTAGTTCGATAGTTGGTTCTATCTGAAAAGCTCAGGTTTGTAGGTATAGCATTAGCAGTGGTGGCTAGCGTGGTGAGTGTCATTGTCTGTTTGGCCAGGTGTTAAGTCTTAGCTTAACAGTTAAAGCGGCTTCCTCAGTTAGGTAAGGGAGTGTCCAGCTGGGCTTTATTAGTCTTTCATTTGGGCACTCATTTGTTATTTTTCCTTTTTTGTTTTCGAAGTGAATCCTGGGTGAGGACTAGTTCCCTGACGGAGGTAGGCGTTTCAGGGCTCCTGCCGCTATAGTTCAGCCTTTCAAGTCGCCTCGAGCCCGGCAAGCTCCAGAAGACAGGTAGATTTAGGTAGAAGCTGGGGAAGTTGTTTTTCTTTTTATAAGGCTGGGCTTGGTATTTGCCTGACGTGTGTGTGTGTGTGTGTGTGTGTGTGGGGGGGGGGGGGGGGGGGGGGGGCACCTAGCATTGACGCTCATCGCACTTGTCACCAGTGAAGGAGGAAGTAAGCTCGGTGGATATACAGGTTGGTGTTGTTGCACTATTTGTTAGTAGCTTAGCTATGTGACTAGCTTGTGGCTCTTATCTTCCTTCTGCTACTATGGCAGTATTTAGCATAGAAGAGTTTGTGACTCATCCTACTTTAAGTCAGATTGATGGTTGTAGGAAGGATGATTTGTGTACCATTGCCGAGTACTACGGTATATCTGTGTCAAGGTCACTTATCAAGAAAACACTGAAGGCGGTCCTTTTACAAGGATTGGTAGAGAGGGGAATTCTTGCCTCACAGGTTTTGGAGGAGTCACCTGGTGCGATAGCTGGGGCTATGGCAGAGGCGTCCTCGGATGAGAGACAGGAAAGGGTGACTGAGCCTCAGCCTGGTGGTCTTACTCCAGAGAGAGGATAGTGGGGAAGAGGTAAAACCGTACACGATGCCACGGTTTGAGCCACACTCTACACCTTCGAGTTCTATGGCAAGTGCCCGGGTGAAAATGCGTGTAGCTCGTCTTCAGCAGGAGACGCAGGATAGGAAGGAAGAGCGAGAGTTTCAACTCCGGCGAGAGTTGGAACTGAAGAAGTTGGAATTTGAGTCAGAGTTTGAGTTAAAGAAATTGGAGTCAGAAATGGCTGTTAGGATGCGCAAGTTAGAGTTACAGAAGAGTGAAGCCGACGCTTCTATCTCTGGTAGACAACCACCGTCAGATCCTGATAACGTCTTTGACGTACGTAAGAATGTGGCAATGGTTCCTATTTTTCGGGAGACTGAGATAGATTCCTACTTTGGTGCATTTGAGCGCATTGCCGTTGCTCTGCATTGGCCAAAGGATGTGTTGGCTATACTCCTGCAGTGTAAACTAACTGGTAAGGCTCAGGAAGTGTGTGCTTTTCTTTCCACGGAAGACAGTCTTGTGTATGAGACGGTAAAAAGCGCTATTCTTCGAGCCTATGAGCTAGTGCCAGAGGCCTACTGGCAGCATTTTCGTAGTCTCAGGAAAACGGTAAACCAGAATTTTATAGACTTTGCCAGGGAGAAAGAGATTCTCTTCGACAGATGGTGTGCATCCTGTAAGGCAAAGGACTATACTTTACTGCGTGAGCTGATGTTAGTGGAAGAGTTCAAAAACTGTGACTGAGCATACTGTGATCTACCTGAATGAGCAGAAGGTAGCTACGCTACAGCAGGCTGCTACACTGGCGGAGGAGTTCGCTCTCATGCACAAGAGTGTCTTTAGTAAATCAGATCCTCCCTTCCATCGTGGATTTTCGCAGAGGTCTGATGACACTCGTATCACTCAGCCCAGCGCAGCCTTGTCAGGTCCTATGGTGGAGAGACAGTGCTTCTTTTGTCACAAACCTGGTCACCTCATTGCAGATTGCATTTCCATGAAGCATAAGCAGCAGGTGCCAGGTCCAAAACCAGCTGGGGCAGCTTACAGGCCGATGAAGGGAATGGGCTTAATTAAAACAGTGTCCTCCGGTAGCCGGCCCGTAGATAAAAATATCCCTGATGAGTGTTTTAAGCCATTCATCTTTACCGAAGCCATTCATCTTTTACCATTCATCTTTACCAAGTTGGAGGACCAGCGTTCAGTCACCGTGTTACGAGACACGGGTGGCTCTCAGTCATTCATTCTTGCCAGTGTCCTGCCTGTGAGTGATACCTCTGCCTGTAAGACAAGGACTATAGTAAGAGGTATCGGGATGGGTTTTTGTACCCGCACCTCTACTGGTCTATCCTGCTCCTGAGGTTGTTAGTGTTCCTATTGATGACTCTGAACCTGATGACCTGGTTAACCACCATCCGGATGTGTTTATGGTTAGTGTTTTGACTAGGGCTCAAGCTAAAAAAACAGGCTCAAGAAGTTGAGTTGTCTGACTCCTTATTTTCTTCAGTGTTATCTGAGGAAGTGTTGCAACCTGGTGATGGGTTGGTGGATTGCACATCAAAGGAGAGTGAGGAGTTGAAAGAGTTTGTTAGTGCTTCTGAAATACCAGTGTCATTGACTCGTGAAGCACTAATTAGTGCTCAGAAAAGGGATTCTTCCCAATCAAAGTGTTTTGCCGCAGTAGAGGGAGGCGACTGTAAGGGCAGTAGGAAACAGTCCTTCTGTGTTGACGATGGGGTGTTGATGCGTAAATCGGTGTCACGGATGGGCAAATCATCAGATGATTCAATTGAGGATTGGGGCATGGTTCAACAGCTAGTGGTTCCAATTGGGTGTCTACAGCAGGTGCTAGAATTAGCGCATGAGCATCTCTGGTCTGGTCATCTATGTGTCACGAAGACGTATGACCGAATGTTGAAACATTTCTTTTGGGCAGGAATGAAAGCTGTGAGGCGTTTCTGTAACACCTGCCGCACCTGCAAGATTGTGGGGAAACAGGTGGGTCACGGACAGGTCCGTCCAGTGGACGCTAAAATCACCGCCGTGCTGTCCTATCCGGTTCCTACAACCAGACGTGAGCTCCGTCGGTTTCTGGGTATGACTGGGTACTACCGGTGTTTTTGTAAAAACTAAATTGTGTAGCCCTGCTGTGCCTTTTGCATGGAACGACGATTGCCAACATGCCTTCAGCACTGCTAAGTCTCTTCTCTGCAGTGCCCCTGTCCTGGCTGCGCCTAACTTCTCTCTTCCGTTCAAGTTAGAGGTTGATGCCAGTGCTTCTGGAGCCGGTGCTGTGCTGCTGCAGGAAGGAGGGGATGTGTGCCATCCTGTGTGCTACTTCTCAGTTAAGTTCAAAAGACATCAGCTGAACTACTCCACGATAGAGAAGGAGACCTTAGCCATGCTACTGGCGCTGCAGCATTTCGAGGTGTATGTTAGTTCCAGTTCCTCGCCAGTAACTGTGTACACCGACCTTAACCCTCTCGTGTTCCTAGCCCAGATGTGCAACCATAACCAGAGGTTAATGCATTGGGCTTTGTTAGTGCAGGGTTACAATCTAGAGATCTGGCACAAGAAGGGGACAGAGAATGTAGGTGTTGAATGTACGGGTAACTGACTCACGTGAATGGTGAAGCGAGTAGTCGGTTTCCCATGTGGTGACAATTAGAGTTTGTGGTGGCTCTGATGTTGCAAAATTACATGTTTGCTCTTATGGGAGGGAGTGTTACGGACGTAGTGTGTTGTGTTTGTGTTTCACTGTGTTCTCTCCCCAGACTGATGCCCTTTCTCCTACTTTCTGATTGCAACCCTAGCAATCAGGAAATTGAGTGCACCTGTGATCACCTGATGGCTATATAAGCTGGGAGCAGACAAGCACACAGCCCTTCCTTTTTGTGCCAGCAAGCAGTCAACGATTGTTTGTTTGTTTGTGTGTTGGAACTAGTGACGGAGTGCCGTGTTGGTGTGATCTTGTGGATCGGGTAGTGAGCTATTGGTTCTGAGTAGTAGAGTATTTAGTTGGTTTGTAGTTAGTTATTTTGTTTCGTGCTTTCCTCTTTTGGGAAAGTGGTTCTTAGTTCTTTAGCACTTCAATAAACCTTTTTGCTTACCGTTACCTCTGTCTGTGTCTCCTTGTCCCCCGGAAACCAAAATATTTTTTGTTACTCCCCTGATCCCCCTAGATACTATTTGTGGTTGTAACACTCATAGTGTCCGAACACTAAGTTTCAGCTGAAACAGTGTGTTCACTGGCTCTTTAATAAAAAGGGAATGTAACTGCTTTTCTGAAATCATGTAACCTTTCCTTTTACTTGGAATAGTCATATGTAAGAGAGCCTAAGTGATCAATCAAATAATTGGAAGAGAAATACCAGGGGATAAGCGGCTCAATCTAGCAGCCAGCACAGCCATTATTGAGCTAATTGTCTTGATTAGCCAGGCAGTAAGTCAATGCCTAGTGTGCCATGATAAAAAGCTAGGGCAGAGCATGTGAGTTCAACCCGGTATCACGCGATTTCGTGCTCATGCGCGCAAATGATAATCTATTGAATCGTGTCCCAGAGCACGATTGTCCGACTTTTTTCATGCTACACAGAACAAAATGTAAACCAATGCATTCTGAATGGGAGCGTTTTTCAGACGAGAGTGTGCGCAGACAGTACAGTGCACCCTCTCAACCCGGTATCACGCCATTGCGTGCTCCTGCGCACGAACGTTAATCTATTGAAGCGTGTTCCCGAGCACGATAGTCCGACTTTTTGCGTGTTACACAAAACGAAATGTAAACCAATGCATTCTGAATGGGAGTGTTCTAAGACAATTAACGTTCTCCACAAAACGCTACGAGAGAGAGAGAAAGAGAGAGCGGGAGGGACAGAGAGAGAGAGAGAGCGAGAGAGAGGCTTCAGAAAGGGTGTGCGCAGATAGTACAGTGCACCCTAGTTATGTTTATGCCAAAACCTATATATATAATTAGGCTATAATTATATTATTTAGCGTGTAATGAGACAATCTATAGCCAAATTGTCGAAGATGCCCGAGAATCTTTCGGGATATCAGCATGGGAAATCGGCGAATCAGACCCATGAATCTATTGTAGCGACCCTGGGACAGTTAAATAGTTTGTGTGTTATGTGTTACATTATATTTCGTTGTTCGTTATGCCAGTTGTTCTATGTGCATGTATTGTAATGTTATTCTTGTCAAACAGCATGTGGGGCGAATCATTAGGTCAGCTGGGGGAGGGCCTTGGAAGAACAGGAGGGTGGGGGCCTGCACGCGAGTGAGACCGTGTTGCCGGGGTAACCGGGGTTTGTTTGGGTCCGGTTTTCAGCTGTTGGTTTCAATGTTGTTACAATGTTACGGGTTTCAGTGACCTGGTTTTTGGTCCATTAAAACTACCTTCAACTAATGACTCGACATGATTATGTCACCGGCGAGGTCGTTACACTATAAAGAAACACGTCATCTCAAGCGGGAGAGAAAGTTTGCGGTGCTGGTTTGTGTCACCAACCCAGCAACCCAGTCGCCAAGAAAAAACGTTGACAGTGCACGTTTCCATGAACACTGGATACGTAGCATTTCAACGTAAAAAATAGCGTGTTATATCTACAGTATCCACGTGTGCCGCTGTGGAGGCGGGTTTCGGGGTTTGGGACACGATTGTTTAGGGGGGGGGGGAGACTGTTGTTGACCGGGGAGGGGGGGGGGGGGGGGAGACACGTTTGTTGAGGGGGGGGGGGACACACGATTGTAGGGGGGGGGGGGGACACACCAACCCAGCAACCCAGTCGCCAAGAAAAAACGTTGACGGTGCACGTTTCCATGAACACTGGATACGTAGCATTTCAACGTAAAAAATAGCGTGTTATACCTACAGTATCCACGTGTGCCGCTGTGGAGGCGGGTTTCGGGGTTTGGGACACGATTGTTTAGGGGGGGGGGGGGAGACTGTTGTTGACCGGGGAGGGGGGGGGGGGGGGGGAGACACGTTTGTTGAGGGGGACGACGACACACGATTGTAGGGGGGGGGACACACGTTAGTTGAAGGGGGGGGGGGGGGACACGTTTGTTGAGGGGGGGAGACACGTTTGTATCCTAACAACAAAACAAGTTAACAAAAGCCCCATTTGTCAACTGAGAACCCCAATTCCCAGAATCCCCCGCGGCTCCGGAACACGGCGTAGCTTATATTAATTAATACTTTATTATCTGAATGGGAAATGCAATATTTTAGGACAGATACACCATTAAACGCGTTTCTAATGACATTTCTAGCGAGAAATGTACATTTTCCTTACATAATCTTCAGTCAGTGAATGTGTATGATCTTTATTAATCTTTATTATCTGAATGGGAAATGCAATATTTTAGGACAGATACACCATTAAACGCGTTTCTAATGACTTTTCTAGCGAGAAATGTACATTTTCCTTACATAATCTTCAGTCAGTGAATGTGTATGATCTTTATTAATCTTTATTATCTGAATGGGAAATGCAATATTTTAGGACCGATTCACCGTTAAACGTGTTTCTAATAACATTTCTAGCGAGAAATATACTTTTTACTTGCATAATCTTTAGTCAGTGATTGTGTCTGATCTTTAGTTTTATAGTTATTAGGATTTGATCGGCTCGCTCGCATGTTTCAACGACGTCAGGTTGCTTTCGCTAAACTAGCAGCTCACGTGCTTCCTGCGTTTGTGTTATTAAACTGTTACTTTATGTAACTTTTAATGATATCATCTTGTTAGAAACACGTATATCTGAGAGCCAACCCAGTCGCCAAAAGCATACGTTGACAGTGTACTTTTCGTGAACACTGGATTACGTCGCATTTCAACATAAAATAGCGTGTTATACACACACACACACACACACGCACAGACACACACACACACACACACACACACACACATACACACACACACACACACACACACACACACACACACATATACACACACACACACACACACACAGTATCTTGTACAATGATTTTTAGATTTCTTCTTTGTAAAACTTGAAAAATAAAGTAAGTTTTGGCTATGGAAAAGTAATTATTTCCCTTATTATACAAATAGGCTATGCTGTTAAGGCTGCCGTGTTCCAATACCTGTACTTCCATGAGTATACTTAAAGGAAGTATACTATCCGTACTATCTACTACGTTAATTTTTCAGATGTGAGTGCTGTTCCAAATCGAGTACTCCGTGGTGCACTAGCCGGAAATTACGATCACGACTGCCGCCGTGGCTCCTCCCCCGCAATAAACATCCCGCTTTGAAAGGTGAACTCTTTACGCCTAGCAGCTATAAAAAACTATAAAAACTAAAAAATGACTATTAATGCAGGCTATGTGGAAAATGCGCCGACTTTGGCTCAGCCTGGCTCCGACTCTTCCGCTACGTATACATATGTGTAATCCAGCACATATAAAGACGGGGACCAGAAAATAATTACTTTCTCTCCATTGAAACCCATTCATATTTTTCGATCTCAGAGGTCCCATGAGGGGCCTACCGGAAGGGGCGAACTTACGAGCTCTATGACGCTGCTCTCGAGCGACATATAGATAGGACTGCTAATCTTACAAGCATTCTCAAGATCGATTGTCGGCAGTAGTTCTATTCATTCTATCGCTGTAACTTTTCTCTCGTGTTGCTATGGACAAGTTGTTTGACCTGGATCTCCGTGACCCCCGCACAGAAGGAAGACACCTTGCCGTTGGGTTGATGCATGACCAATTCCTTGCAGAAGCCATGGTAACAACCTTTTGTACATTAACTGAACTTGAACTTGTACATGAAATGAAGGTTTCAGTACCTCAGAAACTCCGTCTAACAAGATGTTGGACTTAAACACACAGGAGGCTGCGGAGAATGTCAATCGGGCAAGATCTGGAGGGGATTCACCACGGAGCTCAACCAAACGGAGCGGACGCGGCAAGGCCAGAGGGAGACGTGGAGGCCGTGCGGGCCATACAGGCCGTGCAGACCGATGGAGTGGCCTAACTACAGGTTTGTTTATGTGCAAATTCAGATTAGTTTAATTTGGTGACAAACAATTACCCATGGCAATTAGGGATGGATCCTATTAGGGATGAATTTTCTATTATTCGATTTTTCGTTCCCGTGGGTCAAAGTCGATTTGTAACATTTGGACCGTTAAAGGTTGGGTATGGGATTTGCGAAACGCCAGCAGATTTTGAAAATACACAACTCAAATGGTCCTACCCCCTCTCCTTCAACGCTGACTCTACCCATTCCAAGTACAAGTACATGGGAGCGGGGGAGAGGGAGTGCCGTACGACCGTTTGATTGACGTACTTACTGTCAAATGAGTTTCTTGCAGCAGTGCAAGCACTTGAGTGTCTGCCGTAGAGATATATTAATCTGTCATGTACTGTTTAACAGGCATGGACACTGAGGTGTTGGCACTTCCTTCAGAGGATTCCTTGCCCTTACCCAGAGCACAGCAAAATCCTCAAGAGATGTTTGGTAAATATACAGTGTTTAATTCTGAAATCCAAATACTGTATATAGAATGTAGATCATTTGGTTATATTTTATTTGCAGAACAAAACATGGAGAGGCTTTCTGCCCTACTGGATTCAAGCCCCTGTCCTGCTGAGCCTGAGAGAAGCGCAGCATCATCGTGGTCTGTTAGGCAGCAGAAAGCCTCTGACCGTTGGGAGGAAGCACGGCCGTACCACCTCAGATGCCTTTTGGAATCTGAGGCTGTTGGCAAGCCATTGTGTTGCTTCTGCCACAAGCCGGCTGTTATAAGGTTGGATGTTCATCAATCAAATAATAGAATGTATCTATGTACACTAAAAAAAGTATATCATATAAATTGAGTGACTTGACTTGAGTGTTTTGTCTGCTTAGGTGCAGAGAGTGCCTTCCGGAGCAGTGGTTTTGTGGGGCCTGCGACATGCATAACCACAGCAAACGGCCACTCCACAACAGGGACAGCGTGGTGGATGGCTTCTTTAAAGCCATTCCCCCATCCACATGTATCTCAAGAGGAGAGACTGGAATATATGCCACACATGAGCAAGGTAAGGTCTGACAAATCTACCTGTCTAGACTTCCTGATCCTTATCTTGTTTATTCAGTCTGCTGCCATATACAGAATGTTCACTTTTCTTTTCGACAGATCGCATTTTACCCACAATGCCAGCACAGCACTGCACCTGCCAGGTCCCTAGCTTCACAGTGGAAGCTGGGAAACCAGTCATCTTGATTACCATCAATGGTAGAAACCAGTTCTCTATTTAGACTTCTGTTAGTCTAATATACAATATGTGTCAATGATTATGACTAATGTTGTTTTTTTCGTTAGGGCGTTATGATTTGCATTTGCCACGTTATGTGTGCCAAACATGCCTGCAGCAGTGGGCCCCTGATGTGAGAGACCTAGTCAGGAGTGGATATTGGCCAGCTTCTGCAAATGCTTCCACAATCTACACGGTGGACCTCCTCAACACCTTTCAGGAGCTGAAGTTGATCTCACCTGGATTCTCCAGGCAAGCCCTTGCAAAAATGCTGGAACATCGCACACTGTGTGCAGGAAGAGTAAGTGACATCAGCAATACTATTTATTATGCTCACCAATATTGTCAGCAATTTTTTTATTTTTTTTTGACTATCTCAAAAATGTTTTCCATATTCTGATATACTTTCTAGTCTGGACAGATCAACGGGGATGCCCTGCAGAGGAGCTTTCTTGAGTTTGCATACGCCTCCTTTGAGAAAGACCAGCTCTGCTGTGATACCCCTTTCACCTGCCCTGCCTGCACACCTGAAATGGTAGCAGTGTCAGCAGATGGCAACAGGAAGCTTTATCGCTTTGGCCATACTGGAAGGTGCACTTTAAGTTCTCTTTGGTAATTGAGTCGTGACTGTAAGTGACAACAAGAGTAGGTAATGGATGTTATATATTTTTCCCCTAGATCTAATGACACTCCCTTTTTTGATGGGCTATTTCTAGCCAAAGACAGTGAGGTGTCTGATTTTGTCAACACAATACTGTATGACTCTAAACTGGATGAGGAAGGCGTTGAGGTTGCGGTGTGTCGGCATGGCTTCCTTTTAAAAGCCCTTAACATGTACCGAGGAGAGATATTTGCGTATCCTATGTATCTCCAAAGGGAGCTTCTCCCAAGCAAGGCACAGTTTTTTGCTATGGATGTGGCATGCAAATACTGGCCATACCTACAAAAAGTTGCTTCGGTCATTCCAGCTCTCAAGAGCCTCACAGAAATGAAGCCCTTCCTGAGCATCATGCATGCAAGAGCTCATGCTACCAAGTGTGAGGTATGTCTGTTATCTGTTATTTTCAAATGAATACGCCATGTGTTACTATAGGAATGGACAGCTTTAAGCTGAATTCCTTTTCCATAATATTTGTCCACGTTTTCCAACTGCTTCATTGGCTCTAATGAACCCCAAATCCACCCATCCTTGCAACAGATAAAATGGAGTGGTCGGAATCAGAAGGGAGCAGGCACAACTGCCGGTGAGGAGGTGGAGCAAATAAACAGCTACCTCTCCCGTTGTGCCCTGACAACAAAGTACATGTCAAAAGCAGGTAAGTCACTTTGGTCTGAGTTTATGCTATCATCTAATATTGCTCATAGATTGCAGAACATAATGTAATTCTCCTTATACCAGCACGTGTGGACATGCTCACTGTGCATGCAATGGGTTGGAACCATCACAAAGCAGAGACGCTACACAAGGCCCTCTCCACAAGATATGTGAAGGTATGTTTCATATTCATGTATGTTTTTGTGCCAGTTGTTAGGCAGACTGAGTTCCTATTGTAATTATTGTAAATATTTTAGACATCTAAAAGGGCAGAAGAAGAGGCAGAGAGGCTGTCACAACTGCAGAAGGACCTGCAGTGCTCAAATGCAATGGCTGTACAGTGGATTGCTGAAGTCAAGGAATGGGCAGAGAGCGGTGAGGACAGAACAATATACATGCCTTTTTGCAGTTTCCTTACAGACATTTGTGTTCAAACGGTAATCAAAATAATACACAATCAGTGAAGCATTAGTGCTGCAAAAATCTAGAAAACTCGGTTGCATTGTATAGAATACAGTACACTGAGCTTAATTTCACCCTAACGGATATCTACAGAGACCCCAGTAACGGGTCTGCACGTTCTCCAGCAGTCCATTGAGGGTCTCCATCTGGGTCTAAAGCAACAGAAACAAACCCTCTACCGTCAGAATGGTATGTAGGCTTTTTCTTGAGTTATCCGGTATACCTAACAATGTATCTATATTGTTTTTAATATAACCTATACAAGGTTTTTGTGTCTGCATATTACGTTTCTCCTAAACAATCTAGACAGCAACAAGCTTCGCCATCGTCTCCGAAGAAAGTTGACGGAAGACAACGGTCGGACCCCGAGGGGTCCGACCGTTGTCTTCCGGGGGGCCTGCCCTCGGGGTCTGACCGGGCCAAGTCTCGGACAGGAAGGGCCCCCCCTTCCTGCCCTCGGGGTCCGACCGGGCCAAGTTTCGGTGCGGAGGTCCCAGTTAGGCCCTAGAACAAGGTATTAAAATTTCAGGGCGGTAGGACCTTCCTATCTCAAAAACTGTTTTTCCACCACATTCTGAACCATTAGGTCTTGCAGGCTACACTTCTGAGGGGCTTTGTCCAAATGACACTCCATTTGGGAAAACTTTTTTTCTCTAAGGGCTAGAACTCCAAATCTCTGATATGTCGTACACGGGGCCCCGGGAAATGTGTGTAAACATTTTAGCATCCCTAGCTATCTCGAAAAGGTCGGCAAAGGGGCGTGACCTCCAACAGTACAGTAAATGTACATAAGACAGTGGTTAGTTTCTAGTCCTTATTTTTTGTGGGATGGAGGTGTACATTTGTGGCTAAAGGTGTGTAGACACAGCTGGCCTGTGGCCACGTTTTTGAAGTCGGGGGTCAAAAGGTCAAAAGGAGCCGGCACCACGCCGCTTATGAGATAACAAAAAGTTAATGTGTGTTTCTCTCATAACTTTTTGTCATTATTAAAGAGAGGCCTGATTCTCAGATATGCATGTTGGATGGCTAGGGTGTAGGTTTGGGTAGAACTTCAGACCAAAATCTTGTAAGCGAGCCGCTGGGTGAGGTGCAACAAGATGGAGCACTTGCTGAGTAATTTCTTGTAGGGCCGGTGCGTAAGAGGGCAAACAAGATGTCCTTCAATATCTACGCTTCCAGGCGATTGCAACGGTGCCACACATGAACACATTCAAACATGTTTAATGGTAGTAATTAGCTGTCGAAATTGGAGGCCTTATGGCCAATAATGACCAGCTATTGATTTGCTTCCCGATAAAAGTTTGTGACAAATGACATGTTATTTAGCATCTACACATTGAGCTGAGTCCAATGACACAAAGCATGACACTCCACGGCCCTACACGGCCCCCTACACTACATGGCCCCTGTATTTTACATGGTACACCTATGGTCTAGGGCATGATCTCTGTGTGGCACAAGGTCGAGCTTGATCTCATTGGACTCAGCTGCTAATGTAGATGCTAAATAACATGTAATTTGTCAGAAAACTCCATCGGGTAGCAAATCTATAGCTGGTTATCTATAAAGGCCTCCAAAATCGACAGCTAATTACTACCCTGAAACATAGTCAAATATGGTCATGCATGGCACCGTTGCAATCGCCTCGAAACGTAGATGACAAATGACACCTTGTTTGCCCCGTTACGGGAAGATATTTTCATGGTATATCTTTCTATTTCCTAACCAAGCTCCATTGCCGTCTTTAACCAACGTGGTTTGCCGAGAGTCACGTGACGTTGACGCAGGCCCATTGAAAAGAAAAGGCCCAAAAAACGTAGGCATGTCACATGTTTAAAGCCGTTATTGTAATTAATTAATTTAATATTAAAATATAGGCTATTATATGTATACAATTATTACGTCGTGTAATATTCTATCTATAAGTAGACCATAACTTTTATTCAATTATCGTTATAACATGATCTGTATCTGACCATTGAACATCTTTAACCAAGTTCAGGTATAACCAGACCATATAACAAATATTTATAACATATAAACTAGGCTATACGTATAGCATATCATACATTTGGTTACAGGCCAAATTCGGTATAAATGTTACCCTCTGCTGGCCCACAACTAGATCGTCGCGTCCCTAGCAACCTGACGTCTTTGAAACATGCTAGGGAGACCATAAAACTAACTATCGAACAAAAGATCAGACACATTCACTGACTGAAGATTATGCAAGTAAAAAGTATATTTTTCGCTAGAAATGTTATTAGAAACACGTTTAATGGTCAATCTGTCCTAAAATATTGGATATATATATATATATATATATATATATATATATACCTAATGCCTTCAGGGCGGCGCTACTGTTCAATCAGGACAAGAACAATGAGGTACTCCCACTCTTTTATCCCTGCAACCATCAGGTTACTAAATGATGACAAAAGTAAGGAGTAGGTGGAGAGCACACCAGTGTTGCTGGGTGTTTCCGGGGGCAGGGTGGTTGTTACTGACGGGCTGAAATGAATTGTGAGTTAAATGTGTGTGTTGGACTGCCTTTGATATATGTTTTTGTCTACCTCCTATTGCTATTTATTGTATTTATTAAGTAATCTATTATGTGAGACTGGAAACTGTGAACGAAATTGCCCATTTTGGGATAAATAAAGTTTTCTAATCTAATCTAATATATATATATATATATATATATATATATATATATATATATACGTAACCATTTCCCCCAAATGCTGGGAGAACGTATCGACCCCTATTGGTGCTATTCCTCCATTCATTTAGATGGGCGGAAGAAACGTGTATCTCTTCACGCTTTGGTCAGGCATAGCGTGACACTGAACACTCCTTGTGAGGTGGACCAATGTATCTATTTCACGCCTTGGCGTGATACCGGGTTGAACAGACTGTTCTGTGTTTATGTGTGGAAAAATAACATCATTACACGGTTCCATAAAATAACATAATCAGCAAAGACAATGGTTTTATTTCCATGCTTTAAACGGCATTCGGGCTGCTAGTTTCAGCGTCCATAGCAACCATCATAGGCTTAGCCACCATGTTTTTCTGTCGAGACAAAATACGTTTTCAGACAAACGTAATTGAGAATGCCGAATAGTTCTCTGGGAACGTAATTTTCATGAGACAGGGTTGTCCTTTAGGGCTTCGGCCTCCTAATTGATCATTGATCAAAACTCTGCCCAATCCTCACCTTCTCTGACGCAGAGAAACTCGTCCACGCCTTAATCCCCTCCAGGCTTGATTACTGTAACAGCCTTCTCATCGGTACACCCTATAACATCTATGGTCCTTAGATTATTATTTATTTTATTGTGTTATTGCCCTTCGTGTTTTGTTGTAGCACTTTGAGATTATTTTTATGAAAAGTGATTTACAAATAAAATGTATTATTATTATTATTGTAGTAGGCTATATTTGAATGCCCTTTCACATATATGAAACCACCACCACACCATGGTTGGTTTGACGTAGCAGCTAACTTAATCATCCAAGAGAATCTGGTGTTTTGGTGTTGAATAAAGATCTATCAGCACAATATTTTAATAATCTGTTGTGACTAAATTGACATTCAGTAGGCCCTGCTTGCACTTGTATGTTTAAAATCAATATTTTCTATACAATATAGCCATTTGCAATTATACCTGGATGCATATCTTAAATACATTGAATGGATTAAATACTCAATTAATTGCTGCTACTACTCTATTAGCTAGAGACCCTTCAGCCCACAACTTTTGAGTTACTTTAACTTTACCCACCATGTACTGCCTACAGACTGGAATTCATATTTATATTAACTGTTGTGTCCATACATATATATATATATATATATATATATATGTGTGTGTGTGTGTGTCATTAAGCTCTTAGTGACCACATTTGAATGGCAGGGCAATCATGTATCAGGAGTAGCACCACATTCTAGAAAGACTGAAAATATGTTTTTATTTGAAGAGGGCAGGGGGACTAATTCAAATCTTTTGGCTGCCAGGACCTGGCCCACTCCTTCCCACTGAAAAGAGAACAAATAATATATCAATGAACCGTTTTGTGATGATTGGTCGAACTCCACTTACATAACACACAGTATATACCTACTTTATATTGATTCTCATCTATAAAGGCAATTACAAATCAAGCCCAATCTTTGCACATTTTTGTTCTTGAGCAATACCACACTTTCAAGTCATTTTCTAATAATTCAAGATCTAATAATGTAATAGTGTATGACACATAAGAAAGGGAATGATGAAACCACTTGATAGGAAATCTGGTTGGCAAGTGTGTTTGGTGGAAGAACTACTGTTAAACGTTAAAATAGCAGCAGCTATTTTGCACCAAGATGGTGCAAAATAATATGGTATAATATAGAATACTCGGAAAAGCAATGAAGTGGTTTAAAAAAACCCAGTGAAACAGAAAGAAACCAAATTAAATACATACCAAACTGGGCAAGGCTGCCAATCAACAAGGACTTCTTTAATGCCCTATCAAGGAAAGGAACCATAAATTCATTAGTAAGATAATAAATTCAGTGTTAGCCTATAAATTTGATAGACAAAATGCATTGACGGTATTATTCCAAAATATTTATGCAAATTACTTGTATACATGAGTAAATTACATTTACAGTATGCACTTAATATGCATGCTCATGATCAATCAGCGAGAATGTCATTCCTACAGTTAATCACGCATGTGTTTTTGCTGGGTCTTTATGGGTCTGTCAAACCTTTCTCATCCTCTCCTTCCCGTAACTCCTTATTTCGAAGGAGTCACGACCAATATGGTAGGGGCAATCTGAAAATATAAAAAACATGTTTTTCACAACAAAACCATCTATGCTTATCCACTGGCAAATATAAAATACCGCAAATATAAAATCAATAACAGTAATTATTAATACTGTATTAATGCTGTAATCGCTGCTATGAATACACAGGAGAATAATTTACAATTCCATAATTATAAATTGTGTAAAGGGTTTGTCAGTGCTCTGATCGTTACAAACTATTTCATCTTACTCTTCGGTAAAGTCTTGTTCCTTTTTTCAAGCCCCTTCTGGCTGTGATGCTCTGTAGGAAAGAAATGTTGAGGTATTCAAACAAAGACTCAAATGGTCATAACCAACATTCTTATTACAGTCCTTTTTCCAAAATAACTACAATAAATGTAATGCTATGGTGAAAAGAATAGTAGTCAATTAGCAATTCGATCTGTACAGACATTCTGAACATACCTTTTCTCCTCCGCTTCCTCTGCACAGTAGAGACCGCTGTTGGAATGGAAAATAAAATATTACTCATTCAGGCAATGATGTTTATTTGTATGACACTTAGTACCTTCTCATGCATGCTTTAATTGAAAAATCCATACCTGGTCCTTCCGTGTCCGGGTGGGCCACCTCCTCTACCTGCAGGGCCCCCTCCTCCACCTGCAGGGCCCCCTCCTCCACCTGCAGGGCCCCCTCCTCCACCTGCAGGGCCACCTCCTCCACCTCCTCCACCTGCAGGGCCACCTCCTCCAACTGCAGGGCCACCTCCTCCACCTGCAGGGCCACCTCCTCCACCTGCAGGGCCACCTCCTCCACCTCCTCCACCTGCAGGGCCACCTCCTCCAACTGCAGGGCCACCTCCTCCCCCTCCTCCACCTGCAGGGCCACCTCCTCCAACTGCAGGGCCACCTCCTCCCCCTCCTCCACCTGCAGGGCCACCTCCTCCCCCTCCTCCACCTGCACGGCCCTGTCCTCCACCTCTCCCATGTCCATGTCCATCTAAGATGACATAAGATAACACTCACTCAAAGTCCAACAGTGGAACTTCAACAGTGCAAGTGTAAATTCAGTTTTAAAAAATATGAAATTAAGACCATACAGATCTATACACATCTATACACATAAATAACCATAAACAAACATGAAAAGAGGTTAGCACTTATACAGCTGACTTAGTATATTGTAATTTGTAGCATAATATATTGGATTATATATGCAGTATATAACAATATATAGGATTAGCCTCTTTAATTGTCATAGATATTCCTGTATGTCTTCACCTGAGTGGTCCCCCTGCCCTCTTCTGGCCCCTCTGCAGTCCCACTTGCAAAAGGGGTCCATCCTGTGCAAGTTTGAAAAGTGTTGCAAAGGGTTATTAAATTGCAAATGGCAACCAAAAAAATTGTAGCAATAGTTCCATGATAAAAATGAATGTGGTGGACAAATAACAAGATGCAGTTAGTATTTTGGTAAACAAAGCAGAGGGTGTGTGGAATTTATAAAAATAAAGAATCATACCTTGACAAATGTACTCATGGATGGAGCCCATTTTTTTTGAGGGACTCCTCCGCAAATGTGGCCAAGGTGCAACGAGGTGTGAACACCTTGACCACATGGCTCTTTTTAGTGGCTTTTCCAAGCAGCAGGACAGGTTTATATCCTGCTGCTTGAAGCTTTTCGAGCTGTAAGGAAATCACAGCATGTTAATGTTTTGCCTGTAGTAATCAAAAAAGACCTACTATTCAAAGCAATAGTGATTCAGACAGTTAAAGGTAGAACATAATTAATCTGAATTGTTTACATACCAGGAGGAACATTTCCTGCTTGACAACAGCCATGTTGTGGTTCTTCTTGCGGGAAGACGCCCACTCTTCCCGCTTAGCCTCAAATTTTCTCAAGGCAATTTTGAGGCGTTCCTTTACAGGCTGGACCATTTTGCAGTGCCTGCAAACCTTTTTAGCGCAAGGCAGAATGGTTTTGCAGGAGGGCCATGTTTTACATGTGCTGCCTGGCATATTGAAAGATTACCTAATTTACAAAGACACAGACAAACCGAATAGACAGATAAACAAAACAGATTAGATACACAGATAGTAGATAGATAAGAAAGATTATAGATATAAAATATTAGCATTGGCAGAGAGATAGTTAAGATGTATGATGCTTATTTGAAGCTGCAGGGAGAAAAAAGTAAATCACTAAAAACAAACTATTTTTTACAAACAGCCGACTACATTGTGTAAATTACCTTCTAACATGATGCTGTGTATGGTACTTATCTAAGCCTTTCTCATTGTTCAATTTCAATTACTAACGAACTAGCTAGCCTACCCGAGGGACAGGTGGCGACGTAGGCCTACATTAGCCTATGAAGCAACGCTTTTGTTATCTGTTATTAGCTGTTAATACCTGTTAATATTCTTTGACAACGGCAATATAATTATTTGCACTATCAACTCCATAATCTTAGTATTTCAAGCATTCAACCGTTTTTAAATAGCAGTCAATCATAGTTGAACTTACGTCACACAAACCAGCACCGCAAATTTTCGGTCACTCCAGAGTTGACGTCTTTCTTTCAACCCGGTGTCACGCGATTGCGTGCTCCTGCGCACGACCGTGTGCGTGTGTGTGTGTGCGTGCGTGCGTGCGTGCGTGTGTGCGTGTGTGTGTGTGTGTGCGTGTGTGTGTGTGTGTGTGTGTGTGCGTCTGTGCGTGTGTGTGTGTATAACACGCTATTTTATGTTGAAATGCGACGTAATCCAGTGTTCACGAAAAGTACACTGTCAACGTATGCTTTTGGCGACTGGGTTGGCTCTCAGATATACGTGTTTCTAACAAGATGATATCATTAAAAGTTACATAAAGTAACAGTTTAATAACACAAACGCAGGAAGCACGTGAGCTGCTAGTTTAGCGAAAGCAACCTGACGTCGTTGAAACATGCGAGCGAGCCGATCAAATCCTAATAACTATAAAACTAAAGATCAGACACAATCACTGACTAAAGATTATGCAAGTAAAAAGTATATTTCTCGCTAGAAATGTTATTAGAAACACGTTTAACGGTGAATCGGTCCTAAAATATTGCATTTCCCATTCAGATAATAAAGATTAATAAAGATCATACACATTCACTGACTGAAGATTATGTAAGGAAAATGTACATTTCTCGCTAGAAAAGTCATTAGAAACGCGTTTAATGGTGTATCTGTCCTAAAATATTGCATTTCCCATTCAGATAATAAAGATTAATAAAGATCATACACATTCACTGACTGAAGATTATGTAAGGAAAATGTACATTTCTCGCTAGAAATGTCATTAGAAACGCGTTTAATGGTGTATCTGTCCTAAAATATTGCATTTCCCATTCAGATAATAAAGATTAATATAAGCTACGCCGTGTTCCGGAGCCGCGGGGGATTCTGGGAATTGGGGTTCTCAGTTGACAAATGGGGCTTTTGTTAACTTGTTTTGTTGTTAGGATACAAACGTGTCTCCCCCCCTCAACAAACGTGTCCCCCCCCCCCCCCCATTCAACTAACGTGTGTCCCCCCCCCTACAATCGTGTGTCGTCGTCCCCCTCAACAAACGTGTCTCCCCCCCCCCCCCCCCCCCTCCCCGGTCAACAACAGTCTCCCCCCCACCCCCCCTAAACAATCGTGTCCCAAACCCCGAAACCCGCCTCCACAGCGGCACACTTGGATACTGTAGGTATAACACGCTATTTTTTACGTTGAAATGCTACGTATCCAGTGTTCATGGAAACGTGCACCGTCAACGTTTTTTCTTGGCGACTGGGTTGCTGGGTTGGTGTGTCCCGTCCCCCCCCCCCCCTACAATCGTGTGTCCCCCCCCCCCTCAACAAACGTGTCTCCCCCCCCCCCCCCCCTCCCCGGTCAACAACAGTCTCCCCCCCCCCCCCTTAACAATCGTGTCCCAAACCCCGAAACCCGCCTCCACAGCGGCACACGTGGATACTGTAGGTATAACACGCTATTTTTTACGTTGAAATGCTACGTATCCAGTGTTCATGGAAACGTGCACTGTCAACGTTTTTTCTTGGCGACTGGGTTGCTGGGTTGGTGACACAAACCAGCACCGCAAACTTTCTCTCCCGCTTGAGATGACGTGTTTCTTTATAGTGTAACGACCTCGCCGGTGACATAATCATGTCGAGTCATTAGTTGAAGGTAGTTTTAATGGACCAAAAACCAGGTCACTGAAACCCGTAACATTGTAACAACATTGAAACCAACAGCTGAAAACCGGACCCAAACAAACCCCGGTTACCCCGGCAACACGGTCTCACTCGCGTGCAGGCCCCCACCCTCCTGTTCTTCCAAGGCCCTCCCCCAGCTGACCTAATGATTCGCCCCACATGCTGTTTGACAAGAATAACATTACAATACATGCACATAGAACAACTGGCATAACGGACAACGAAATATAATGTAACACATAACACACAAACTATTTAACTGTCCCAGGGTCGCTACAATAGATTCATGGGTCTGATTCGCCAATTTCCCATGCTGATATCCCGAAAGATTCTCGGGCATCTTCGACAATTTGGCTATAGATTGTCTCATTACACGCTAAATAATATAATTATAGCCTAATTATATATATAGGTTTTGGCATAAACATAACTAGGGTGCACTGTACTATCTGCGCACACCCTTTCTGAAGCCTCTCTCTCGCTCTCTCTCTCTCTCTCTGTCCCTCCCGCTCTCTCTTTCTCTCTCTCTCGTAGCGTTTTGTGGAGAACGTTAATTGTCTTAGAACACTCCCATTCAGAATGCATTGGTTTACATTTCGTTTTGTGTAACACGCAAAAAGTCGGACTATCGTGCTCGGGAACACGCTTCAATAGATTAACGTTCGTGCGCAGGAGCACGCAATGGCGTGATACCGGGTTGACCCTCTAGTTATATATATGTCAATATTTCCGATTTTTTTTAAGCAGACCTCCTCAAAAACTGAAACGAACGTGCTCCACAGAACGTGTTTCTCAGACAATTAACGTGCTCCACAAAACTAAATGAGAGAGAGAAAGAGAGAGTGGCTTCAGAAGGGATGTGCGCAGATAGTACAGTGCACCCTCTAGTTATATATATGTCAATATTAAAATTTTAGCATTTTTGAAGCAGACCTCCTCAAAAACTGAAAATAAATAAATAAAAATAACCTTCTCCACAGAACGAAATGTAAACCCATGCATTTTGGATTGGAATGTTTCTCAAAAAAATAAATAAATAAATAAAATAAAAATAAAATATATATATATATATATATATATATATATAGGAGAGGCCTATATAGTGCGTCAGTGTCCATCTCTATGGCTCCCTCTCTCTCTTTTCCACTGTGTTTCGAGAATTCACATCGATATAACGAGAGAATGATAATGATGATTTTCTGATTTTCTTGCCGTAATGATAACGGCAAGAAAATAAAGGCTCCATGGTGATAATAATTTAAATATAATTAAATTAAAGCTCCGATGGCATGAAAATCTCACTTTATGAGGTTTTCTAACATAAATATGAGTTCCCTTAGCCTGCCTATGGTCCCCCAGTGGCTAAAACTTGCGTTTGGTGTAAAACGAGCACTAGGTGTTCTGCTCGCCTTTGAAAAAATTAGGCCCAAGCACACTGATTTGGAATGTGGTCCCATATGTCGTCATAAAGGATCTAAGCTCATCCCCTTTCTCTGCCTTGCCCGCCCAGAGAATTTGGCCTGCCAATGAGACACGACCGTGCGAGCGCCACGTGTGTGTGTGTGTGAGTGTGTGTGTGTGATTACACACACTGTAACGCAAGTGTTGCTGTTGGTGTGATGGCACATAACACGTCGGTTCTTTGACGTCTCTTGTATTTCCATAACGAGACTGTAGTTGGGGTTATCTCAGCCATGGTTGAGAAGGAATTGGGGGAAAGGAACTTTGGCTTTGACTCCCTGAAGTATGAACTGCGACATGCCGCGAGGCACCACCGCCGCGAAGCACCACCGCCTGGCAGCGGGCAGCCGGCAGCGGGCAGCGCACGGTTCAGTCTACTTCAGATTGATATGCAAGTGGAAGAACCAGAGACGTCGGGGAACTTGCAAAGTCGTTTGTGATTCATAATATCGTCTGGAGGCGCACACAGCTTTTGGCTATGATAATATGTATTATTTGATATAGATGTCTATGCATTATATAATATTATTTGGATATAGAGCTCCAGGACTGTAACGTGTGTTGTACACTTCCTTGTTATTTGGATAACCGTTCTGCTGTTGGTGTTATGGCGCATAACACGTCTGACTCTCGTCTCTGGTATTTCCACAACGAGACTCGTAGTGGGGGTTATCTCAGCCATGGTTGAGAATGAATTGGGGGAAAAGGAACTTTGGCTTTGACTCCCTGAAGTACATGAACCACGACATGGAGGAGAAAGGGATTGTTGGCCGCGAATGTCTCCCGCTTGAGCCCCGCATCCCGCTGCCGAGGGACCACCGCCTCGGCGGTGCAGGAGGCGGTGGTGCCTAAGCGCTGACCACTGCCGAGGCGGTGGTCACTCGGCAGCGAGGCTCCGGCGGGAGACAACCGCGGTCAATAATCGCGGGCAACAATCCCTTTCTCCTCCATGTCGTGGTTCAGTCTACTTCAGATTGATGTGGACGTGGAAGAACCAGAGACGTCGGAGAACCCCACGCGGTCGTTTGAGATTCATAATATTGTCTGGAGGCTCACACAGCTTTTGGCCGTGATAATATATATTATATGATATAGATATCTATTTATAATATATTATTTAGATATAGAGCTCCAGGACTCCTGCGTGTTCTAGAATATTTACAGAACACGGCTAAAGATACACACCCACTGTAAACAGAGCGCATGGTACCGTGGCTGCAAGCTACTCAGGGCCACACCCCCACCCTCCTCCTTGACCCACCTCTCTCCTCCTTATTTGCATTAAAGCTACAGACACCGAAACAGCGCATTTGGGGAAAGCTCAATGTGAGACTGGCTCGTAGTGGCTGTAATTCTGCACCACAGCTGAATTTCGGGAACGTCTTCAAATACTGTGTTTGGGGCCTACTAATATCTATATTAAAGCATCCATAAAGTAGCATGCCATAGCACCTTTAAAGCGTTTAACAAGGAAATGAGACGATCTAGTTGTGGGCCAGCAGAGGCTGAATTTTAACTGAATTCGGCCCATAACCTTATTTTTTACATCGTTTTTTTATATTATGAATAGATTAATATTTTCTGGTATACCCACACTTACAAATTGGTAGAAGTGGAATTTTAACGGTCAATTAGGCTACAGATCTTGTTATAACGTTAATTGAATAAAAGCTACATGGTCTAAATATTAGAGGCTAACTAAATAGTTGTATATTTATATATATATAATATATATTTTAATATTAATTTAATTCAATATTAAACCAATACATTTCAATCGGGAGATTTTCTTCGACTTCAGAAGGGGGGGCGGGCTGCACAGTGCAAGCTCTAGCATCATCTTGTTATTACAATAATTGAATAAAAGCTAGGCCTACATGTCTACTTATATTATAAATAAATCACTTTATATTAAAAAAAATATATATATATATAGGCCTATATAATATATATTTTAATATTTAATTAATTCAACATTAAACCAATGCATTTCAATCGGGAGATTTTTTTAGACTTCAGAAGGGCTGCGCAGTGCACGCTCTCGCCCCCCATATCGTTCTATTTCCCACAGTTTAGGCTTGTAATTAATATGTTTATTTTGTAATCATCGTGACTCCTTGGTGGTTGGTGATGGTGGCTAGTAGGCCTAGCCTATAACGTTGCTCTGAGACATGTGCATGGGCACATATAACGAGGCAGGGTTATTTGAAATAATTCATTAAGTTATCATGTGTGAGAGGTCATTCCTCCTCCTGAGTGTATAGGGTGTGTAATGACAACACAGTCTCACTCCGAGAACGTATACCGACTGTTGGCAAGGGCACTTTAGCGCCGGTCACTGAAGGAAAGGTACCCTTCGGCGTCCCCGGCGATGTTTGACGTTCAGAGCGGGTGCTCCAGTGTGCGAGAATAGGGATATAGTGCCATACCGTCAATATGAATTTCATTCAGGCTGTTCAATGGTCATAATACAGATCTTGTTATAACGATAATTGAATAAAAGCTATGGTCTACTTATATTATAACTGAATAATTGTATATTTTACATATATTACCCAAGTATAGGCAACAATAAAACGCTTGGTTACACATGTATTTTTGTTTTCACATATGTTAGAGTAATTTTCACCTACAAAACAAATCCTATATTGATGAAAGCCCCCACCCCCCCTTCTAACGTTTATTAGCTCACGTTAGCCATCAATCTAAAGCCACAAATATTATCTGATCAATCATTGTACATTAGATTTTTATTCATAGATTAGAACACAAAAGGAGATCGTCAATACTTGGGAATAACATGGGAATGAATGAAACGCGCATGCGCATTTAAAAGACAGTGTTTACAGGAAGTGCGTCATTATTGCGCATCTAGGACCCCGAGTCGATCTGGCAGCCGAGTCAATCCGGTACCCACAACGGCTTTAAACATGTGACATGCCTATGTTTTTTTGGCCTTATCTTTTCAATTGGCCTGTGTCAACGTCACGTGACCTAAGGTCCGCTGGTTAGGAAATAGACAGATATTCCAAGGTTTCCTTCAAAAGGCACCTTGGAATATGTTATTTTCCGCAGTTTAGACTTGTAATTATTAAGTTACATTTCTAATGAACTTCAATCGTTTTTTTCAAATCGCTCTCTGGTGGTTTGTTACGTTACTCTGGGAGACGCGCATGGACAGATTTTATAGTGACACAACCTATAACCTATTCTTGAAAGCAAAACACCATGCTCATTGATTTAACGAGGCAGGGTTATTTGAAAAGAAAAAACTAATTATGATAAAATTAAAAAATTAAAAAAATATTATATATTGGTATTTGTCTACTTATCTGTGGTCTAAATGTAATTAATGTACGATTCCAATAATTAAAATAATTTTTATTATCAAAATTGCTGAATTTGCCTTTTTCCTGAGGGGAAATACACGAGCTGAGTCCGTTTGAGGCAGCAAGCAGTGCTGCCTCACCAAGAATTGCGCAATCCCTCACAACCTGGGTAGAGCGCATGCGCACAACCCAGTTAGCTTTTTCACTGTTGTCACCAATGTAATGTTTGTAGACACTTTTATTGTATGATCGCACTTTACTTAAAGTAGTTAATGTATTTGATGTATGTGTATAACATATTCAGTCTTGTAGCAAGACTAAATATGCTGATCTGACATAAAACCGTGCTGAAAAAGCATGAAATGAGGCAGCCAGTACCTCTGCCTCACTGAAGGGGGCGTATGCGTGAGCCCACAGTGTTTACAGGATGCTTCCGTTAACTTCTTTTAAGCAGTCAAGTGCACTACATCAGTTTGTTAATTTAAAAAAAAACATTTCTGACTGCAAACATGGAATATAATGATTCAAGGCCAGTACTATGTAACAATTGGGTCCATATATTTGTAAATCTGACTCTGTTACGTATTTTAAGCACACAGGCTGCATTACCTCCACATAGCCACATGGGAACAGGATCAAACATATAAGCTGTAATTACTATACATAGCCACAGGGGGAGCAGGACGCAACATACAAGCTGCATTAACTACTCCAGCCACAGCTGGCAGCACCTTTAGACAGGTGAGGAAGCCAGAGCCAATACTTCACATAGGCCACGCCTACTTGATACAAACAGGGAGCGGGAGTCAGATGAGGTCAGAGACATATGGCAGCCCCATTGAGAGCCCCGGGGGAAGCCCCGGGGCTAGAAGTAGCTCTGCGGTAGTTCTCTCCGCGCGTGTTAAATACAATTATCTCCTTTTGCTTCATAGTTATCATACCAAGATACTTTAACAAATAAAGTGAGTTAAAAGCGACCCGGATTGAACTACTTTCTTTAAGAACACGACAATTTGGTGACCCTGCACGTGATTCTGAGAAATGCCGAGGCCCAAGGCTCGGAGACGCGCGGCTACCGCGACACTCAACAACTCTTCCACAGGCGCCACATATCAGGTAAGCAGAACCTATTGTCGTAAAGACTGAATCTGCATAGGATTAGTTATAGGAACACTTAGGTGTAAGAGTTGTTCGAGCCACCGTCTGGTCGCGGCGCTCCGCAGTCCTGAATCACGAATTGTGAGGAGACATAATACTCACGGATGTTTGTATCGTGATGAGCAGTGTTGGGAACGTTACTTTAAAAAAGTAATTAGATATAGTTACTCACTAATTGTTAGTTATAGTTACTCACTAACTAATCTTATGAAAAATGTACTTAATGTAACAAATGCACTTATTGTAAGTCGCTTTGGATAAAAGCGTCTGCTAAATGCCCTAAATGTAAATGTAATTGTTCCAAAAAGTAACTGAGTTAGTAACTGAATTACTCTATAATAAAAGTAACTAGTTACCAGGGAAAGTAACTATTTGCGTTACTGTAAAAAAAAATGAAGTTGCTAAATGTCAAAGAATTGACATATAGCAGTTTTCACTTGGCCTTAATGTGTTAAATGGTTGAACTGCCCATTCAAGGCCCTGATATGCTTCCAACTGAGGCCCCGTCCACACTAACCCGGGTAAATCTACAAACGCATAAATATAAATGTGAAAACGCTGGGTTTGTGTTGTAGTATGGACACGGTAGACAAAGACTTTCAGAAATGATGACGCTCGGTTGCCATGACACTGCCACAAGACCAAGACGTGACCAAGACGCAAAAAAATAGTAGGTGAAATGCAAATGATGATCTCTCTGTACAATGTACTAATTTATCTCCACAAACAACTCGACATATTGGCTCAAACATATTCTTGCTCCAACGCCGGAGGTGAGTGCTGTACTTGATGCTCTTCAGTGATGGTAAAAAACCTGAAAGATGGACAAGACCAGATCGAAAATGATTAACCAGCTGATCAACTGTAAATATCAGCTGACCGCGTGCCTGTAATCTAAACAGAGAGGCATGGCGGAGTTACGTAACCATGACAACAACTGTTCATCAAAATATTTTCAGTGTGGAACGTGGATGCAAAACATTCCGAAAACTATATGAAAACGATAGTGTGGACGGAGATCATTTTCATTGCGGATGTGCGTTTTTACATTTACCTGGTTAAGTGTGGATGGGGCCTGAAATTTAAATTTTCTTGGTTGCAAAGGCAGTGGAACATCTGCCGAATACTACAGAAAATGCCAACATTTCATCGGATTGCTCCAGACACGCCATTTCTGCTGCTTCATCGAATCTGTTTTGTGTGTGCGTTTGCGTGTGGCGTGCGTGTCCTGGCTTGTGTGTAAAAACACTGGCTCAGATTGGCTACCATGAAACATGACTCTGCCTTAGCCAATCATAATCGCTTATCTCGTTGTTAACCCATCCGGTCTCCTCACTAGAAGTTTGTGATTGGAGCCAGGGCTGCGTTCGGATTACTCAGTTTATTCAATCAATTCGTAGTAACGCACTCCATTTTTCGTACAGTAACGGTAACGGCGTTGTAACGACGGAAAAAGTAATTAGTTAGATTACCCAGTTACTGAAAAAATAACGGCGTTACCTAACGCCGTTCTTTTAAACAGCGTTATTACATAATAATCACGAATCGTGAGGAGACATAATACTCACGGATGATTGTATCGTAATGAGACATAATAATCACGAATCGTGAGGAGACATAATACTCACAAATGTTTATACCGTGAGGAGACATAGCACTTATGGTTTTTTGTTTTTTTTGTATCGTGAGGAGACATAATAATCACGACCGTTTTGTACCGTGAGGAGAATACTCACTATATATATATATTTATCGACGAGAATACATCATTGCTCTAAAAATGTAAGTTAAACGCCGTTACCAAACAATACGGCAGACCGCGAGTGCTTCCGGTCTAGAATAAATAGGCTATTGCCTTCCCGTTTTATCCCCAGTTGTATATTCTCACATTGGTTTGAGATACAATATCTTTAGAAGTATTAAGACATGCTCTAGTCTAGTCTAAATGAGCATACTGCTAACCCCAAGGGGTGGAACCTGGAGAACATATTCCTGGCTGGTTTTAATAAACTGCTTACCCTAAGGGGCCTAGGTTTGGAATAGACTCTCCTAGCGGTTTTGATGCTAACCTGACTAAATGAGTGTGAATGCAAGATAAACTCCTAACACCAAGATGGAAAGCCAATGTGCATGAACCATAACATCTTTTTGTAAATAACCCTATTTCCTCTTTGTTTAAAGCGACAGCTCCATCTTGTAACGTGGGTGCCTGTGGTACTGTTCTGTAGGGCGATAGGCGCCATCTTGTTTTTTGCAAAGACCGCATGGTCTCTTATCTGGAGCACCTGTTGAGGTGTTGATACCCCAACACCCCTCTCTCTCTCTCTGCCCCATCATAAACCTCCCCCATCGTAAAGTCCCCACCTCTCCCCCCGTCCCCTCACACCCTCTTCCCTCTCATCTCTCCATCCAGGCCCCCCCCCCCCCCCACCTCTCTCCCTACACCACTCTTTTTTTCTCTGTGTATATGTGTCTCTATATAGATATATTACCTTAAAGATCCATTGCGGTTTCAAGCCATAGTAATGTATTGGCAAACACTTATTAAGCCAAAGGTGCAACTATAATTATCACATTTGACAAATCAACAGGTGGAACTGTCATATTTAATTTGTATATTTCATTCATTCCAATATTTTATGAATTTAGTTTGAGTTGCTTTAAATAGCAATATTTTGATTATCATAACTAGAGTTTTCGCACGCGCATTGCGCGCACTCAACCTCTAGTTTTCATTAAACCCATAGCAATAAGTTGGAAACCCCATTCGATAATGTAGCACATTTCTGAGCGCATATAATAATATTTTGGCTATAATGTTACAACATATATGTGGGGGGACGTGCGACGTCTGGCCTGCAGGGGGAGTATGGACAGGTTGGGAGCACACGGGATTGGCCGGGGGGGGGGATTGAACCTGGTGACGAGCAGGTGTCTGCACTCAGGTCAATCAGGGAGGCTGTACTTATGTGCCTGTTTTCTGTTATAGTAGGAGACCCGGGAGCGAACGGACCAGGGAGGTCCGGAGCGAGCGTGACGCTGAGCTAGATTCACCGAGAGACGGCTAAATGGACCTTTTTGTTACCTTTTGAGATTTCTGTTCAGTTTGTATCGCAAAATAAACCGATCTCCTGCGGAGAGAACGACAACCCCGCCTGCTCTCATTCTTCGAACCCGTTACAGTGGAGCCCAATGTGGGGCCCCGAGAGCAGATAAATGGACCAGTCCCCGTTGGGAAATGTACTCGGGCACCTGGCCCAGATGGCCGAGAGGCAAGGCCAGCTCCACCAGGCACAGAACGAGGTGCTCACGGAGCTTGCCCAGTCCTTTGCCGCCGATCGGGCCATGCTCCATGAGCTCCTCGCCTCCGGCGGAGGACCCCGAGGGCCGGGACCCGCAGCCCAGATTCACGTCCCGAAGATGGGGGAGGCCGACGACGCGGAAGCCTTCCTCGAAACCTTCCAGGGGGTGGCCGAGGTCTCGGGGTGGCCTCGACCGGAGTGGGCGCACCGGCTCCTACCGCTCCTGACCGGAGAGGTGCAGCTCGCGGCCCACAGCCTGCCGGCCGGGGCCCAGCGGGACTACGACGCGATCACCAGGGCCATCCGGGACCGGCTGGGTCTCTACCCCGAGGAACATCGGCGGCGATTCCGGGCGCTGGCCTTCAGCGAGGGGGACCGACCCTTCGCCTTCGCCCAGCAGCTGAGGGACCAGGCCAAGAGGTGGCTGGTCCCAGACCGGAACACGGCGGAGGACGTGGTCGAGCAGGTGGTCTTGGAAAGATTCGTGGAGGGGCTGCCGGCTCGGACCTCCGCCTGGGTCCGGTACCACCGGCCCGAGAGCCTCGCTGCTGCGGTCGACCTGGCGGAGAGCCACCTGCAGCCACCACCGGCGAGGCGTACCGTATCCCGGTGAGGATACAGCGGGGGACGCACCAGGCGCTGTTGGACTCGGGCTGCATGCAGACCATGATCCACCAGCGCCTGGTGTGGTCCGAGGCATTGGTGGAGGCGTTGAACGTTTCGGTGAGGTGTATACACGGGGATGTGCACGAGTATCCTTTGGTCCCCATCGAAATTCGTTGTGGGGGTAGAAAATATAGGGTGAAGGCGGCGGTTAGTTCGAGCCTCTCGCATCCCCTGATTCTTGGGTTGTATTGGGCAGGGTTCCCACAGGCAGTTAGGGGGACTACGGGGTTGCGGACACGACAGGTAGGGATATGTAAGTCATGTGCGGTATTCTGCGCCGAGGCGGGGGCGCCCGACGCTGCTCAGGAATCGGGGGAAGGGGGGGGTCCTCACCCCGAGGTCCCAGCGCCGAGATTCCCACCGGTGGAGGATTTCCCCCTCGAGCAGTCTCGTGACGCCACATTGAGCTCAGCCTACGACCAGGTGATAAGTATTGATGGGAGTCGGGTCCGGCCAGACGCGGCGCTGACTTACCCACACTTCATGGTGGTTAGGGACAGGCTATTGAGTGAGGAGGTGATCACCCAGTTGCTGGTGCCAAGGAGCCGCCGGGAAATGGTCTTCCAGGTGGCGCATTACAACCCAATGGCGGGCCATTTGGGGTACGAGAAAACACTCAACCGGATAATGGCCCGGTTCTATTGGCCGGGGATTCGGGCGGAAGTGCGCAGGTGGTGCGCATCCTGCCCCGAATGCCAGCTGGTGAATCCCCCGGCCGTCCCCAGGGCTCCCTTACGGCCCCTCCCCCTGGTGGAAGCCCCCTTCGACCGCGTTGGCATGGACATTATCGGGCCATTAGAACGTTCCGCACAAGGGTATCGATTTGTGTTAGTCCTGATCGACTACGCAACCCGATACCCGGAAGCAATTCCGTTGCGCAACATCTCCGCGAAGAGTGTTGCGCAGGCGTTGTTTCATGTCGTATCGCGGGTGGGAATCCCGAAAAAAATTCTCACTGACCAGGGCACCAATTTCATGTCACGCACGATTAGAGAACTTTACGGGTTGTTGAAGGTCAAGGCCGTCCGCACAAGTGTCTATCACCCAGCCACGGACGGCTTGTGTGAGAGGTTTAACCGGACCTTAAAGTCCATGATCCGCAAGTTCGTACATGAAGATGCTCGAAATTGGCATCAATGGCTAGACCCTCTGTTGTTTGCAGTGCGGGAAGTGCCCCAGGCTTCCACGGGATTTTCCCCATTTGAGTTACTCTATGGGCGCAAGCCCAGGGGCGTCCTGGACCTCATTAAAGAAAACTGGGAGGAGGGGTCCAGTGACAGCAAAAACGAAATCCAGTACGTCATGGACCTGCGTGCAAAGCTTCACTCACTAGGGGTATTGTCACGTGAGCATTTGCACCGCGCCCAGGAGAGTCAGAGACGCCTGTACGACAGAGGGACTAGATTACGCGATCTCACCCCGGGGGACAAGGTCCTGGTACTGCTGCCCACCTCTAACACCAAATTACTCGCGAAGTGGCAAGGGCCCTTCGTGGTCACGCGGCGAGTCGGGGACGTGGATTACGAGGTAGCGCGTTCGGACAGGGGCGAAAACAAACAGGTGTACCACATCAACCTCCTGAAGAGGTGGAACGACGTGGTCCCTGTCGCGTTTGCGTCGACGCTGCCGGAGGGAGAAGAGCTCGGGCCGGAAGTCCCGGGCCCAGGTCCCACCCCTCCGGTAGGTCAGGGCGAGGACCTCTCGCGGAGTCAGGCGCGGGACGTTGCCGGCCTGCAACTCCAGTTCGCTGACGTCTTTTCGCCCCTGCCCGGTCGCACCCCGCTAATTACTCACGACATCGAGACGCAGCCCGGGTTAACGGTGCGGACACGCCCCTATAGGCTGCCCGTCCACAAACAAGATGTGGTACGGCGCGAATTAGCAACCATGTTAGAGTTGGGCGTGGTCGAGGAGTCCCACAGCGACTGGTGCAGTCCCGTCGTGCTTGTGGGGAAGCCGGACGGGTCGGTCCGATTCTGTGTGGACTATCGTAGGGTGAACGCGGTCTCAAAGTTCGACGCCTACCCAATGCCTCGGATCGACGAGCTCGTGGACCGGCTTGGCATGGCCACCTATTATACGACTCTGGACTGCACGAAGGGCTACTGGCAGATTCCGCTGTCTCCAGCAGCCCGGGAAAAAACGGCGTTCTCCACTCCGCTCGGTTTATACCAGTTCAAGGTGCTTCCGTTCGGGTTGTTCGGGGCCCCGGCCACGTTTCAGCGACTGATGGACCGGGTGTTACGGCCACACGCCGCGTATGCTGCTGCCTACATTGATGACGTGGTCATCTATAGTGGAACGTGGGAGCAGCATGTGCGGCAGGTGGCGGCCGTCCTTCAGTCGCTGAGACGAGCGGGGCTCACGGCCAACCCGAAGAAGTGCGTAATCGGGCGGAGGGAGATCCAGTATCTGGGGTACCACCTGGGGGGGGGGGAGGTCCGGCCACAGGTCGCTAAAACCACGGCGGTGGCCGCCTCCGCTCGGCCCAGAACCAAGAAGGAGGTGAGGCGGTTCTTGGGGCTGGCAGGGTACTACCGGCAGTTTGTGCCACACTTCTCGGACCTGGCCAGCCCCTTGACCGACCTCACCCGTAAGAGGGCCCCAGATACAGTCCAGTGGTCGGAGCCATGCCAGGTGTCGTTTGAGGCTATTAAAACAGCCCTCTGTGGAGAGTCGGTCCTATGCGCCCCTAACTTTGATCTCCCTTTCTCCCTGCAGACGGACGCGTCGGATAGGGGGCTGGGCGCGGTCCTGACCCAGCAGGTGGAGGGGGTCGACCGCCCGGTGCTGTACCTGAGCCGGAAACTATCGGACCGGGAGGGTCGGTACAGCACGGTGGAGAAGGAGTGTCTCGCCATCCGGTGGGCGGTCGGCGCCCTTCGCTACTACCTGTTGGGGCCCGCATTCACCCTCTACTCCGACCACGCCCTCCTCCAGTGGCTCCACTGCATGAAGGACGCCAACGCGAGGATCACCCGGTGGTACCTCGCGTTGCAGCCCTTTAACTTTCGGGTCGTGCACAGGCCTGGGGCACAAATGGCCGTGGCAGACTTCCTCTCCCGCTCCGGGGGGGGGGAGTGAGTTGGCGGCCGGATGTGACCCCGGCCGGTGTCGGGCGGTGGGGGCGTGTGGGGGGACGTGCGACGTCTGGCCTGCAGGGGGAGTATGGACAGGTTGGGAGCGCACGGGATTGGCCGGGGGGGGGGATTGAACCTGGTGACGAGCAGGTGTCTGCACTCAGGTCAATCAGGGAGGCTGTACTTATGTGCCTGTTTTCTGTTATAGTAGGAGACCCGGGAGCGAACGGACCAGGGAGGTCCGGAGCGAGCGTGACGCTGAGCTAGATTCACCGAGAGACGGCTAAATGGACCTTTTTGTTACCTTTTGAGATTTCTGTTCAGTTTGTATCGCAAAATAAACCGATCTCCTGCGGAGAGAACGACAACCCCGCCTGCTCTCATTCTTCGAACCCGTTACAGTATAACATTCAACATCTTTGGGAGAATAATATTCATGTATACATATAGAGATATGTGTAAATATTTTTTGTGTATATATGTGCATACATTTTTGGGCAACAAAAGAGAATGTTGTGCCGCAGTTTCAATGTGAAATAAAGGAAAATAATTAACGTTATATTATCTTCTCTCTCTCTCTCTCTAGAGATAGGCAGGCTCTGTATCCCTGCCTCCCTTCACATAGCTTACACACCTTCCCCTCTGCGTTTCGAAGCCTCCACTCTGCCCCCCCCCCATTCTTTTGAGTACTCACCGTTAACGATTGTACTTCGGAGTGTGAGCCTTTACTATAGGTCTCTGTTTAGATCGGGCCACAGTAGAATAATAACAAGGAGTTCCTTTCTATATTTCTATCTTTCATTTCTCCCATTCTTCCCTCCTTTCCTGAGGCCGGCACGGTCTGCATCCATAAGCGCTTAGTGTCATCAAGTAGCTCCATAGCTGACGTTCAGAGTGGCTACTATCTTATCAGCCAATCCGCTGATACCACACTAGACTGTATGCTTACATTTTTCATTCAAGTCTATTGGGATTTTGTTATTAAAGACGATGAATTACTAAAGTACGAGTCTCCCCCCTCCAGAGCCTTTACGCTCATAAACCCCCCTCCCCCCCCTCCAGGTCCCTTATGCCCGTAAATCTACCCCTCCACCCCCCCAACCTCTCCCTACACCTCTCTCTCTATGGCTGGTTTTATTAACAATAACTTCTGTTTGTAGTACCCCTTTTCATCTGAGGATCTCATAGGGCTATACACAAATATATATATATTTGTGTATATACACACAGCGCAGAGAGCAGATAGAGGGTGTGTTGAGTGTGTATTGCGATTAGGTGGTGGCCTTATGCCATAAAGTACCACATATTTCAGCTGGACAGATTGAACTCAAAGGAGTTTCTTTTATCGATTGATACGTTTGTAGTTTCCCCCACCGCCGTATATATAGTTCTTCGTAGTCTCCGTAGCCAAGCCCCCCCCCCTCACATCTTAACACCTCCCTGCTCGTTGAGAAGAGAACTATTCCCAGTTCTATCTCAACATCTCCCCCTGTACCACAAGAAGAGGACTATTATAAGTCCAACTAGGCGACTCCCTGCTTTCCAAAAAGCGAACTACTACTGCTTTCCCCACACCCAGCCCCAGAATCCCCTTAAGTGTTTTCCCCCACCAGGCAAGACCAAGTTCACCTTACAGCAATAGTGTAACCCATGGAACAGCTGTTCAAAACCCCACTTGACTTATACATACTGCAACTGACAGGATCTCATTCGTTCCTATACGCCCCCTCATGCCCCATCAACTTGTTAGGCAGGGACCTGATGGGTTCCCTGCAGATCACACTGGCCTGCGACTTAGGGAGCACCACCCTTACACACCTAGTCTGTACCCTCAAACACTCTCTCTTGATAATAGTAGTATTCATTTAGTTCAAAGAAGGAGGCCAAACCCCTTTCTATTGTTAGTCAAGTTAAGGGTTTTTTCTTATTGTTCTCTCATCCCCTCACTCCCTTCCACCCTAAACACCTAGCTATGTGTTAGAACCAGATTGTCAGTCTTTGTATTTGTTTGTGTATTTGAGTGACTGTGTGTGTGAGTGCTGAAATAAGGTGAGCCATTCCCCAGTTAATATCTACAGAACACGCACGTATTTAGGATAAATTATAATTACTGTGTTTTTGATTCACCAACATTAATTGTCTTAACAATCAGTAAAAGTTTGCATTTTTCTAAATGTATTCTCTTTTCTCTTTAGGAAGTGGCAATATAAGCAGTGAAGGATGCCCAACACTCATCATTTAAATTGTTTAAATTATTCTAAATATTCTCTCTCTCTTCAGGAAGTGGCAGCATAAGCAGTGAAGAATGCCTAACAATCACAAACATTATTTTTTTCCTGATTGCTGGACCTGTCTGTTTTTGTGTGTTTTATGTATCATGGCAGGAGTGCACTAGACACTGGTTGTGTTATGAACATTAATATTAGAGAACCAGAATGGTTAAAATAGACACGGGAATTAACTACTAAAATAATAAGTTTAATTAATAAATGTGAATGGTTTTCACCAGTGCACAAGGAGGGAGTTAGCTCAACTACTGTAATTCAATTACAACACATTCTTTGAAAATATTGGATCTAAGTGGGTAAATTTCTGCACTAATCAGCTACTGCATGCAAACAAACAGAATAACACTGCATGACATGTTCACAGGTCAATAATTGCCTCCGTTCGAGCGACTGCAATAGATATATCGTACCACCAATATGCATGCTTGATCTTGCATTCAATAATTAGAAAAGCCGGATTCCAGAACCGGAAGAGGTCCGACCCAGGGGTAATATATCATAGGAGATCCCTGTATTGGAGTGTTAGTTACATGGTGATCACAGGATTTAGGGGTAATTATCTAGACTCCATAACATGAACAATAAGCCTTTAAAGTTGTCCATAGCATGCATACCTCTCGTCCACAGAAGTCCAGGGGTAACCAGTTCTGGGGATTGTTATTAAAGAATTCTGGGGAAATCCTGCCTCACAAAAGAGGGACCGGAAGAACCCCACCCTTTAGGGGACTCTGAGGAAGCGCGGTAGAAATGCACAGTTCAACAGACCTGACGAGGTTTAAGTACCAATATGACAACACAAATTAGATATTTCCTGAGGGATAACTGTAATAAGACATTTTATTAAAAGTCTTCGTATAATCTGGAGATAATAATCGGCAATACTTGAAATTAGACTAAACAATTATGATAAAATGCTATCCAAAATCCATCCTGAGTGTGATGGAGAATCTACATGTTAGGTTTTTCTTTATGAACTTAAGTTTTGTATATAATTCTGTGTATGGTCTTGTCACCCTGTTATTCTGCAGGGTCGTTTAAAAGGTAAACCTTTGTGGTTACTGATGCGATCTGTTCTCACTTTGTTCCTTTGTTATCTTCTGTTGGTTTGGGCCTGTTTTCCTTGATCTCCTGGGGAGCGCAGAGACGCATGTGAAAAGGAACGGCCGTGACCCCTTATTTATGACATCTTAAGGAACTTCAATCAATTGATTACCATCTGGTTAACAAAGGCTTTTGGTTTTTTCGGAGACAGCTGCCCTCAAGAAACCAATCTAAGTGTATAAGCACTCCTAACTTTAGCCAGTCAGTGAACTTCTCCCTGCGAACCTTTACAGAATGAAGGGAGACACATGGCGAACTCCACCTGAGACCTCAGATTATTGTATTGTATGCCTGTTTTGTTGTTTGTTGATGCATGTTGTGATGTATCTTTCTTTGTACTTTTCTTACGAATATGTAAAGATAAAATAAAAACAAATAAAAATAATAACAAATGGAAGATAAATATACCATGTGTGCATGTCCTCCCGTGTGAGTCAGGGCCACCGAGATAATGGAGGTTACTCCCCTGGTGGAATACACGAGAGGATATTGAAAGCACACTGCAGAAAAAACAATGAGGTTAATTAGGAAATAGTCTTTATTATAATTGATTATAACATTTGTGTCGACCAATAACTTACTTAATTTTTTCTTTAGGTTCAGTTTTTGTTTTGCTTATTGTATATCACCATACCTGTTATGTGGACAGGACGAGAGGACCCAAACGCTTGACACAGGAAGGCAGAGACGGGGTGGAAAGGAAATGGGGTTTATTGGGACAAGGAATAACGACAAGCCGGGGCTAGGCAAGCAGTTGTCAGGCAGGCGAGGGTTCGGTAACAGACAGGCAGTCAGACAGGCAGGGGCTCGGCGGTAGGCGGGTAGTCAGGCAGGCAGGGATTCGTTGGCAGGCAGTCAGGCAGGCAGGGGCTCGGCGGTAGGCGGGTAGTCAGGCAGGCGAGGAGTCTGCAACGAGTAAACAGGGGCCGGACGAAGAACTACGGAAGAGGGAAGAGGGTTACTGGAAGACAGGGAAAACGGGCTGGATTTGGTTTAACGCTGGTAGGACCGATACTGACTGAGGTGTAGTAAACGACGAACTGGCACCGGCTGATTGGAGATCCCCGGCTAAAGTAGGGAACGGCGATTGCAGATTGCAGACAGGTGTGTTGAGAGGGTGAGTACCAATGGCGCCATGCGGCCACTAGATGGGAGTGTTGGACCGTGTAGCAGGACGTGGCGTAACAGTACCCCCCCCTCTACGGACGCCTCTCGGCGGACGCCCAACCACGGACGGTTGATCTCGATGGTAGCCCCGGATGAGTGAGGCATCCAGAATGTGATTCCGGGGAACCCAGGAGCGATCCTCAGGACCGTACCCCTCCCAATCGACGAGGTACTGGTGTCCCCGGCTGCGGCGCCGCACATCAAGGAGGTGCCGAACCGTCCACGCCGGGTGGTTGTCAATGATCCTGGGAGGAGGTGGAGGCGGGGTAGGGGGAGACAACGGGCTGGTGGAGACGGGCTTGACCTGGGAGACATGGAAGGTCGGATGCACAAGGAGGGATGGGGGGAGTCTGAGATGAACGGCACAGGGGTTAATGATAGTCTCGATCTCGAAGGGACCAATGAAACGGGGGGAGAATTTGGGGGGAGCTCCCTTCAAGGGAAGATCCCTTGCCCGAAGCAAAACCCTCTGTCCAGGCGCGTACTGGGGGGCAGGTAGACAACGCTTATTGACCTGCAACTGGGAGTGGGAGGATGCGTGGAGCAGCGCAGCGAGTGTGCTGTTCCAAGTGCACCGGCACCTGCGCAGGTGGGTCTGGACCGATGGGACCGCTATCTCGTCCTCCAATTCAGGGAATTGGGGTGGTTGGTATCCCAGCGAAGCCATGAAAGGGGATAACCCTGTGGATGCGTTAACCAGGGTGTTGTGGGCATATTCGACCCAGGGGAGTTGAGTGTTCCAATAGTTGGGATTGGCGTGGGTGATGCAACGGAGTGCAGCCTCCATCTCCTGATTGGCTCCCTCGGATTGTCCGTTCGACTTGGGGTGAAATCCGGAGGAGAGACTGGGTGTGGCACCAAGAGCTTTACAGAACGCCCGCCAGACTTGGGAGGTGAACTAGGGACCTCTGTCGGAGGCTATGTCTGATGGGATGCCATGCAAACAGAACACGTGCCTGACCAGGAGATCGGCGGCCTCCCTTGAGGAGGGAAGCTTGGGGAGTGCAATGAAGTGGGCGGCCTTTGAAAAACGGTCGACCACGGTTAGGATGGTGGTGTTGCCCTCGGAAGTGGGAAGACCGGTGACGAAGTCCAGGGCGATGTGTGACCAGGGACGGCTAGGGATGGGTAGGGGTCGCAGCAGACCGGAACGGGGACGGGTTGAGGTCTTATTCCGGGCACAGACCGTACATGCCGAAATAAACGAGCGGATGTCCGCGTTCATGGTGGACCACCAGAATCGTCGACGGAGGAAGTCCAAGGTCCGGGTGATACCTGGGTGGCAGGTGAGCCGGGAGGAATGCGCCCAGGCCAGTACTCTGGACCGTGCAGCGTCAGGGACGAACAAGTGGCTAGGGGGGCCGGTTAAGGGGTCTGGCTTCTGCCCCTGCGCAAGACGTACCGCGGACTCCACCTCCCAGGTGAGAGTGGTGATCCGACAAGCGGGTGGGAGGATGGTTTCGGGGTCTGTACAGGAGTCTTCAGGAGAGTACAGGCAAGACAGGGCATCTGGCTTGACGTTCTGGGAGCCTGGATGGTAGGTGAGGGAGAAGTTGAACCAACCAAAGTATAGGGCCCACCTGGCCTGTCGGGAGTTCAGCCTCTTTGCTGACTGGATATAGGCCAGGTTGCGGTGGTCGGTCCAAACAATGAACGGATGCTCCGCACCCTCCAACCAATGTCGCCACTCCTCCAAGGCAAGATGGACAGCCAAGTGCTTGCGGTTGCCAACATCATAATTTCGCTCAGGCGGGGACAAACTTCGGGAGAAGAAGGCACAGGGGTGGAGCTTGTGGTCTGAAGAGGAACGCTGGGAGAGCACCGCACCTACTCCGGTGTCAGAGGCGTCGGCCTCCACCACGAACTGGAGAGAGGGGTCAGGTTGAATGAGGATGGGCGAGGATATGAAACGCCGTTTGAGGCCCTGAAAGGCGGTCTCGGCCTCCAGCGTCCACGCGAAGGTGCTCTTGGTGGAGGTCAGGGCCGTGAGGGGTGCCACGACTTGGCTGTAACCAAGTATAAAGCGACGATAAAAATTAGCGAAACCAAGGAACTGTTGCAATCTCTTGCGGGTCGAGGGAGAGGGCCACTCGGCCACCGCAAAGACCTTGGAGGGGTCCATCGCTACCTGGCCCGGGCTAATAATATAACCCAGGAAGGGGATGGACAAGACGTGCAACTAGCACTTCTCTGCCTTGACGTGTCTGTTCTCCAGCAACCTCTGCAGAACCTGTCGGACGTGAACCCTGTGCTCCTCCACGGACTTACACGAAAATAAGGATATCGTCAATATAGACGAAGACGGTGTGGTTCAACATGTCCCAGAGGACATCATTTACCAGGGACTGAAAGACAGTGGGGGCGTTGGTGAGACCGAAGGGCATGACTAGATACTCGAAGTGGCCTAGTGGAGTGTTAAACGCAGTCTTCCCCTCGTCTCCCTCCCGGATATCCACCAAGTGATACGCGTTGCGCAGATCCAACTTGGAGAAGACGGAGGCACCGCGGAGGGTGACGAAGGCGGAACTGATGAGGGGCAAGGGGTACTTGTTCTTCACGGTGATGTCGTTCAGGCCGCAGTAGTCGATACAAGGACGAAGCGAGCCATTCATTTGCCAACAAAGAAAAAACCCGCTCCTACAGGTGAGGAGGATGGGCGGATGATTCCAGCGGCGAGGGATTCCTCAATGTACTCCTCCATTGACGAGAGAGATTAAACAGGCGGCTGCCAGGGAGGGGGGCTCTGGCAAGGAGGTCAATGGCGCAGTAATAAGGACGTGAGGAGGCAAGGACAAGGCGTGGAATTTGCTGAACACTACCCCAAGGTCGTGGTACTCCTACGGGACCGAGGACAGGTTAGGAGGTGCGGCAGCGGACTCGAGCTCTGGCGCCCGAGGAGGCAGAGTGGACCGCAAGCACTGGGACAGACAGTGTGTACTCCACGACATGACTCGTCCTGTTCTCCAATAACCTGGAACGACTGGGGAGAAGGGGCTGGTAATCACCAGAAGGGAGATAGACTCGTGGTGATTCCCCGAAACGAGCAGGTTGACCGTAACGGTGCGGCGCTCAAACCGCGTGAGTGTCCTCCCATCTAGCGCATTGGCGTTGATCGGGATATCAAGAGGAACGGTGTCAATCCTCAATCGGCGAACCAACTCCCGATCAATAAAGCTCTCATCTGCTCCGGATTCCAGGAGGTTAGAGAGCGGGTGGGTTTGATCCTGCCACTGGAGAACTGCCTCCAGGTGGGGATGGGAGACCGAGGGATTACGGGAGTGGCTCGCTAGGATCCCTCGGGTTACTGGCAAGCCCGTTCTTTTCCCGAGAGAGAGGGACATCCTGACCGGAGATGGCCTGATAGCCCAAAGTAGAGACAGGCTCCGGAGCGCATACAGCGTTCCCTCTCTTCGGGGGAGAGATGTGTGCATCCGATCTGCATGGGCTCGGGAGAGCATGTCCGCTCGTTGCGGGGAGGCACGGAAAACGAAGGAGGGGGCCGAGGAGCTGCAGGCGGCTCGCGGAAAGAGGGAGTGGAGAACGAGTGTTGACCTCTCTCTGCGGCGTTCGCATAAGCAATTGTCCACCCGTATAGCGAGAGTGATCAGGTGATCCAGATCCGAGGCCTCCTCCCGGGAGGTCAACTGGTCCTTAATGTCACTGCTAAGCACATTCAGAAAAATACCCTGCAGAGCCTCCTTGTTCCAACCTCTCCCAGCCGCAAGGGTGCGGAACTCGACCCGCGAAGGAGGCGACGCTGCGGGATCCCTGCAAGATGCAGGAGACGTTGGGAGGCCTCTTTGCCCCGGACTGGGTGATCGAAGACCTTCTGCATCTCCTCGGTGAAGGCAGAGTAGTCGGAGCAGACCGCGGAACCGCGCTCCCACACGGCCGCTGCCCAGGCGAGAGCCTCCCCCCGCAATGAGCCGATCAGGTAGGCGATCCGAGATTTCTCAGTGGAGTAGGTCTGGGGCTGCATCTCGAACACCAGACAGCACTGTTGCAGGAATGACCGACAGGATCCCAGGTTCCCTTCGTAGTGCTCGGGGGTGGAATGAACGGCTCCCGGGGGGAAGCCGATGAACCATGGACTGGGAATGGTGGTTCCGGGGTGACGGGGAGCTGGGAGTGGACAGTTTGGGTCAACTCACAGAGAGTGAGTTGAAAAAAAATGAGTGAGTACAAAAAAAATGAGTGGAGGTGATCTCCTAAAGGACCTGGTTATGTTGGCCCAGGAGGGTCCCTTGGTGGGAGATCATCTGACGACAAGCCACTGCGTCAGCTGGGTCCATGTTTGGCCAGTCATACTGTTATGTGGTCAGGACGAGAGGACCCAAACGCTTGACACAGGGAGGCAGAGACGTGGGTGGAAAGGAAATGGGGTTTATTGGGACAAGGGGTAATGACAAGCCGGGGCTAGGCAAGCGGTTGTCAGGCAGGCGAGGGTTTGGTAAAAGACGGGCAGTCAGACAGGCAGGGGCTCGGCGGTAGGCGAGGAGTCGGCAACGAGTAAACAGGGGCCGGACGAAGAACTACGGAAGAGGGTTACTGGAAGACAGGGAAAACGGGCTGGATTTGGTTTAACGCTGGTAGGACCGATACTGACTGAGGTGTAGTAATCGACGAACTGGCGCCGGCTGATTGGAGATCCCCGGCTGAAGTAGGGAACAGCGATTGCAGATTGCAGACAGGTGTGTTGAGAGGGTGAGTACCAATGGCGCCATGCGGCCACTAGATGGGGGTGTTGGACCGTGTAGCAGGACGTGGCGTAACAATACCTTTAATACCCAGATGTATGAGCATAATTGTTGTGAGTTTGGATGACTCTTTATTCTACCTAGTTTAGACAGTTTCGATTGACCTGGCTCAGAATTCCCCCCACAGACTTGGTGTCAGAAGTAGGATTGCGGCTCTCCTCGGGAGCCTCCGAGCCACCCGTCGACTGACTGATCGTTCCTGCGGGTTCTGGAGAGGTGACGATGGAGCTTTTGGGGGGCTCCGGTAGAGTGGGCGATCACGGGTTCATACGGTGAGAATTCAAGTCAGTCATGATTAGAAAATAGAGATAAGGTATCGATTTGATGTTGACCAACAAAAAACTAGATAAATATAAAAATAAATACTGTTTATGTAATGGTATAGGCAGGTCAGGGACTTGCATAGCTAAAAAAAAACTGTTTTGGAAATAGTAATGAACATGCCAGGGACATGTATAGCTATAAATACGTAAAGATAAAACTGGGTTTTACTTTACTTTACTAGAATAAGTCGTATGCACGTTTGATGTGGTATGCAAAAGGTAGATCGAATAAGGACAACATGGAGGGACGTGTTGGGTATATAGGAGTGAATCCAAGTGTGGGCAACATCAAATGCGAGCAATAGGTAGAATTAATGAAGATAAAGTCATCCAATTTAAATAGTTAGTGTAGGACAATCGGGAAGAATAATAAAGGGAAGTGTTATTATGAGAAACGGTTAACACAGAAGTGATAATGAACATGCAAATTTTCATATTGTGATTTTTCTTTTTACATCTCTTTGATTAAGGACAACAGATGGATTAGCGCTGCATCTGCTGGGAAGGGAACCTACATGCTAGGTTCTCAATTTAGATTGAGAAGTAGTGGGTTCACCTTTCAAATGCCACTGCTACTGCTGTAACGCTTTGATAAAACGTTGGCATTTGATAGTATGATATTTTTAACTCTGATAAGTTGCGGTGTATACTGACGCATGGGACGGTTTTCGGTTTAGTGCATGACTTTGGGAACAGCGTGGTTTCAAGGCGGCTGATGGTAAACCCACCAATATCGACCTTTGGTTTTGGATATACTGGCTTTGATTTCCCTTCCCAATAGGTGGTTTTATTTACAGATAGTTAAGGAAAGGATCTTCAACTTGGTTGCACCAACGCCATTGTTAGGTTTGGTTATCATTTAATGCGCATGGCTGATGCAATGCGCAAGGAGGGAAGTAGAGTGAAATTAAATCAAGGTGGATACTGCAATCAAAATTTTTGGCTAGAAATGTCATGCCAAGGTTTGAAATTAGCTCAGAATATGGAACAGGACACTCAACACAAAAATCCGAAATCTATAGCACTACTGAGTTATCACATGCAAGCTAATAGAATGAGACAGCTAACCTTGTATGAAATGCTTATGGTTAGATTCATGCCTTCCCCTACATTTCAAGGGTCCCATAAGGGACTTCAATTAGAACAACTAAAAATAGACTTAACCAAACCATATTTGAACAACTAACTCCTTTACATGAGTTTGTATTCCAACAAGAGAAACACAAGTTCCAGAGCCAGATGCAGACACACCCGGAGCATACCAACTACTTCAGGATCAGACCCAGCCGAGCAAGGAGCAACAGCCACATGAGGCAAGGAAATAACGGCAGGATTTGAATCGGTTCTGTTTTGGTGATCCACCATTAGCAAAATTGTTTATTGTTTATTTATTATATACGGGGACCACCAGACCTCCTCGAAGCAACGAAAATGGTCTATTGATTTCAAGATGGGTGCATGGGCGAGAACAGGGATATAGTGCCATACCGTCAATATGAATTTCATTCATATAGGCTATGGTCATTTCACGGATCCCTGTGAGACCAGGTTGACTGGGTCGTTGAGACGGGGATCTGTGTGTGTGTGCCACGGAATATGAGTGTAATTAACTTGCATTGGAGCAAATACCGTTGGCATATCACGGACAATTTAAGTGATTCCGTGAGGCCACCACGGATTTTGAGCTAAGCGCCCGTGGTCGACTCCGTCGTTGATACGGGGATCTGTGTGTGTGCCACGGAATATGTGGCACAATTGCTTTTTCGATCAATAAAATAGCACCATGTATCATTTGCGCCGGAACACGCCTCTGCTTTTCGCCGACACCCCTCTTAGGGCACAAGTGGAGTGGCGCTAGTTTCCTGGGGGGGAAAATCTGCTTTACGCCAGGTGCAAACTAGCAAAGATACATGCGTCAGTGTAGAAAGTAAATTGCGCTGGGTGCAAGATAGGGCCCCAGTGTTTTGGTTGTTTGTGTGTTTATTTGCTGTAATAGTGATTGAGTGTATTCAAGTACCATTTACTTCTGATTTGCTTACTTTGTTATTTGCTTACCGACCGGTTTCTGGTTATCATTACCGATATTGTTATTATTGATATACTTATATTATGATGGATACAATTATTAATTCTATAGCTACGTTAAGTGGCCTTGCAAGAGACCTGTAGAGTTCAGGGTAGATTCAAACACAGAACAGGCAAAATACACAGAGGGCTGGAGCTAGGCATAGGCGACCTAGGCAATCGCCTAGGGCGGCAAATGCGTAGGGGGTGCCCTCTTGTGGCGGGCTTAATTAATTAATTAAAGAAGCAAAATAAAACGTGTTTCTCAACCATGTTTCCAAATGGAACCAACAAGGGGGGGAACGGGGGATTAACTGTTAGTGCGGATTGAAACCCTCACTGAGGCTTGTAGGGCAGCGAGATAAACAATATATATCTATTCTTTGGTTTTTAGAAATCTCCACTCTCGATTCTTGATCCAGCCAGCTCTCTGTGGCAGTCGACCCTGCAACACGCCACTTAAGTGGCTTGGCTGGGCTTCTCCGACACACTGGACAAGGTTTTTTTGCAACATTTACCTGTTTATTGGCAAGTTGACCAAGAGCATGTTACAACCCTTACATGTCCAAGCTCTTTTAGTAAAAAAAGGGTGAAAATGTAGCATCCTTGAATAGGTACTGCTTGGCAGAGCCCAATTACAGCATTGCAGTTTTGACCAGATAAAGACGATAATTGTGTCAGAAAATCTTTACTGCAGGTTACACCAAATTCTCCTCTTTCTTCAAGTTGGGATGTTCCAATCCTTACTCTGTGTGCATATAGTTTTGCAATTTGGCGCAATACAGCCCAGCAGCTGATGGTCATCAGAATCTTCTCCCGAACTAAATTATTTTTGGAGTAATCTCCTCAGACCGCCGTGTGTCACATTTTCTTCCGGTAAACATGGAGGGCAAAGTTGGTCTCCCACCATCTTCCCTTGCCTTTGCTTGTGAGGCTAACAATGTCTTCTTGACAGACTAAATGGATCCATACAGTACTTGGTTTTTCTTTCTTAATTTTCCCCAGGCTCAGTCAATTTCCGCAAATGTTGACCTTAAATCAAATGCAGGTGCGCAAAGGTCACCTCCATGCAATGGTGGGTAGAGTACTGAAAATCTCTACTCAAGTAAAAGTACAATTACTTCCTTCAAAATCTACTTGAATAAAAGTAAATATTCCAATTGGAAAACCTACTTGAGTAAGAGTAAGAAAGTACTTACAAAGTTACTCAAATTACAAGTAACTTCAGATTTTGTATTGCAGTGCTTGGATCAGTGAAAAAAAACATAACGTTTGTGTGTGAGTGAGTGAATGAGAGAAAGATGTACTCTTAAAACATTTCTTCATTATGTGAATTATAACATCTAACCATGCCACCACCTGCCCCCTTGACACTATCCCTTCCTCCCTCCTCCAGGCTGTGTCAAACGACATCCTGCCATTTCTCACCACACTTATTAACTCCTCCCTCACTTCTGGCATTGTTCCAACGTCTTTCAAGACTGCCAGAATAAAGCCTCTTCTCAAAAAACCAACCCTTGATACCACTGACATCCAGAATTACAGACCGGTATCTCTTCTTTCATTCCTCTCTAAAACATCTAAAACACGTTGGTTAGCCGTCGCTAACCAACTGTCCTCCTACCTCTCATCTAACAACCTGCTTGACCCTCACCCATTAGGCTTCAAAAAAGCACACTCCACTGAGACGGCTCTCCTCGCGGTGACTGAGTCTCTCCATGCGGCCAGAGCCTCGTCCCTCTCATCGGTTCTCATTCTCCTTGACTTGTCTGCAGCATTTGACACTGTGAACCACCAGATCCTCCTCGCCACTCTCACCGAACTTGGCATAGCTGAATCTGCCCTTTCCTTGTTCACATCCTACCTGATGAATCGCACTTATCGGGTAACATGGAATGGCTCCTTGTCCAAACCTTGCACGCTTGATACTGGTGTCCCTCAAGGCTCTGTACTGGGGCCTCTTCTGTTCACCCTCTATACTAGATCTCTGGGCTCTGTAATTACATCCCATGGCTTTTCCTATCACTGCTATGCTGACGACACTCAGCTATTTCTCTCTTTTCCCTCATCTGACAAAGCCCTGATTGCAACACGCATATCTGAATATCTGGCAGAAGTCAGCACCTGGACAACTGCCCATCACCTGAGGCTTAACCTCAACAAGACTGAGCTCCTCCTAATACCAGGGAAAGATTGCCCACACATGGACTTACACTGTTGAGAACATCACTATCTCCTTCTCCAACTGCCAAAAACCTTGGTGTAGTGTTGGACAATCAGTTATGCTGCACCGCAAACATCACTGCGGTTGCCCGATCCTGCAGATTTGCACTTTACAACATCCGCAGGATCCGGCCCTTCCTCACAAGGGAAGCAGCTCAGCTTCTAGTCCAATCACTGGTCGTCTCCCGCCTCGACTACTGCAACTCGCTCCTGGCTGGACTCCCTGCCTCTGCGATTAAACCCTTGCAGCGCATCCAGAATGCGGCAGCGCGCCTCGTATTCAACCTACCAAAGTTCTCACATGTAACCCCCCTCTTCCGAGACCTCCACTGGCTCCCTGAAATAGCTCGCATCAGATTCAAGATGATGGTACTGGCATACAAGGCAGTCGATGGAACTGCCCCTGCCTACCTCCAAGCATTAGTAAAGCCACACACCCCAGCTCGATCCCTCCGCTCAACTACCTCAGCTGGACGTCTGGTACCGCCATCGCTAAGAGCAAGCAAAGGTCGATCAGCGAAGTCACAACTTTTCTCTGTTTTGGGACCTCAGTGGTGGAACGAGCTCCCTACCGATGTCAGGATCGCAGAGTCGCTCACCAGCTTCCGCAAAAGACTCAAAACTCACCTGTTCAGAGTTCATCTCGACTCTGCATAGAAACCAATGCACAGCCACCATTGAATGTTGTACGTCCTGGCACTTGTACATTGCACTTATTCAAGGTACTTAATTGTGTAGCGTCTATAGTAGCTGCTATCGTTGCTTTACACGGGGAATGGGTTAGCCTAGCGATTGTAATACTTGCACTTGGTTCTATGAACATCTTTACTGTACCGACAGCGATATATTGTTTCACTTCTTATGACAAATGTACTTATTGTAAGTCGCTTTGGATAAAAGCGTCTGCTAAATGCCGTAAATGTAAATGAGAGAGAGAGTGTGCGCACAGTACAGTGAACCCTCTAGTAATATATGTCAATATTTCCGATTTTTTAACAGACCTCCTCAAAAACTGAAACGAACGTGCTCCACAGAACGTGCGTTTCTCAGACAATTAACGTGCTCCACAAAAAAGAAACGAGAGAGAAAGAGAGAGAGAGGCTTCAGAAGGGGTGTGCGCAGACAGTACAGTGCACCCTCTAGTTACATATATGTCAATATTTCCGATTTTTTTAAGCAGACCTCCTCAAAAACTGAAACGCACGTCCTCCACAGAACGCGTGTTTCTCAGGCAATTATCGTGCTCAACAGAACGAAACAGCGAGAGGGAGGGAGAGAGAGAGAGAGAGGCTTCAGAAGGGGTTTGCGCAGATGGTTTAATGCACCCTCTACTTATGCTTGTGTCAAAACAATAAATGCATCAAAGGCTAAATGTAGTGTACTAGGGATACTCTGATTTCCCAGTTTTTTACAGCAGACCACCTTAAAAAAATTTTGTTCTCATGCTCACGCAAAGTAATCTATTGAATCGTGCCCCAGAGCAAGATTGTCTGACTTATTTCGTGCTACACAGAACGAGATTTAAACCATTGGCTTGTACGATTCGGCGTCGTCTGCATACGGAGAGTGGGTTCAATTCACTACAATGTTATGCCATCCCCGGCGATGTTTGACGTTGAGAGCGGGTGCTCCAGCAGCCCATTCACTCCTGTATTAACCCGACTACGGCTCTAATAGTCGCTGTGAGCATCTTTCCTATTGGATAGTTTGTAGGATTGTTATTTATTAATTTATTATATACGGAGACGACCAGACTTCCTCGAAGCAACGAGAATGGTCAACTAAATTCAAGATGGGTGTGTGAGAATAAGGATATAGTTAGGGCTGCAACTAACAATTAATTTAAAAATCGATTAATCGGTTGATTATTTTTTCGATGAATCTGATAAAAAAAGAAACATTTGTAATTGCCGCATCTTTATTCAAAAACTGAACATAACTTCAAATTCACAGTGCAGACTGAAGTGTAAATACTCCAGGTTATTGCTCCAACGTCCCGGAACTATTAAAAGTAGTATTAAATTAAAAAAAATACAAAAACATAACTGGGATAACACAAAAAAAACGTACAATGTATGATATATATTTATGTATATACAGTATATAAGGGATGTCCATGGTTAACAGATAAGATCTTTAACCGTTAAATACTGATGGTTAAAAAGAAATTGAATCATCTTAATTTCTCTCAGATGACAGGAGATCATTCATTTTCTTGATATTGATACCATTTTCTAGACTCCTTAATGGTCCAAGTCTTTATTGATACCAGAATTGATATTTTTCTATTATTTTGTTGAAATATAACTTGTATTATTGCTTTAATTGATGATAAGATGATCATAGCTCAAGTTAGGACGTTGAACTGGTCATAATTCCATCTTTACTATCTATTTTATATTGCTTTTTTGTATTGCATTTGAACACATCAATCATATTACTGAGCCAACCTGAACACATCACATTTGACACTGTTTGCGACTTTTTTTTAAGCTAACTAGCTCTATGTCCTGCCAATTTTAGCATGGATTTAAAAACTGGAGTACTATTTTTAACTGACGGGACTTTCTACACCGTCCGGTTGTGTGATTACTACCGCTGCTTTGAATGACTGTTGATGCACGCGGTGCCAACTCCGATCCTGTCTGCACACCGTCTGCAGCAGCAGCTGACAGAGTTTTTGGTTGGACAAGACGGATACTGAGTTGAAGGAGTTTTTTTAACCCAAAGACAGTGAAGGTACAACACTTTTATATAGGCCTACAGTCCAGTGTTAAGATATGACCAAAATACAAGCAGTGGTCGCTCACACTAAACCTCGCTGTGGGCGTGCATGAACCATGAACCAACCTGCCGGCGGCTGGCTGTAAACAGTGCCGCGCCTACGACTGACGTATTAATTGTGCGACTCAACGAATCAATGACCAAATTCATTGCTAACGCTTTTAGTAATGGACTTTTATCGATTTTATCGATTTGTTGTTGCAGCCCTAGATATGGTGCCATACCGTCAATATGAATTTCCTTCAGCCTGGTCAATGGTCAGATACAGATCTTGTTATAACGACAAATGAATAAAGCTATGGTCTACTTAAAATATTATAACTAAATAATTGTATATTTATTTATATATATGTAATATATATAATTTCATATTTAATTAATTAAATACAATTGCGGCTTTAAACATGTGACATGCCTAGGTTTTTTGGTCTTTTCTTTTCAATGGGCCTGCGTCAACGTCACGTGACTCAGCGTCACGTGAACTGGGGTCTGCTGGTTAGGAAATAGACAGATATTCCAAGGTTTCCTTCAAAAAGCACCTTGGAATATGTTTCTATTTTCCGCAGTTTAGACTTGTAATTAATAAGTTACTTTTTTAATGAACTTGACTCGTTTTTTTTTAAATCGCTGCCTGGTGGCTTGTGACGTCACTCTAAGAGACGCGCATGGACAGATTTTATAGTGACACTGCCTATAACCTATTCTTTAAACCAAAACACCAAGCTCATTGATTTAATGAGGCAGGGTTATTTGAAACAATTAATTAAATATGTTTGAGAGGTCATTCCTCCTCTTGAGTGTGCTTCCTGTTTATGTCTAGTGGACACCCCTACTGTCCACAAGCACCCCTCCCCCCTCCCCATATGAATATGGAGAATTGTTGCCACGTCCCAGTGGTGGCGGTATCATATACAGTGGGGCAAAAAAGTATTTAGTCAGCCACCAATTGTGCAAGTTCTCCCACTTAAAAAGAAGAGAGAGGCCGGTAATTTTCATCATAGGTAAACCTCAGACCTAAACCTTTGGTCACCTACAAACCAGCAAGATTTCTGGCTGTCACAGACCTGTAACTTCTTCTTTAAGAGGGTCCTCTGTCCTCCACTCGTTACCTGTATTAATGGCACCTGTTTGAAGTCCTTATCATTATAAAAGACACCTGTCCACAACCTCAAACAGTCACACTCCAAACTCCACTATGGCCAAGACCAAAGAGCTGTCAAAGGACACCAGAAACACAATTGTAGACCTGCACCAGGCTGGGAAGTCTGAATCTGCAATAGGTAAGCAGCTTGGGAGCAATTATTAGGAAATGGAATACATACAAGACCACTGATAATCTCCCTCGATCTGGGGCTCCACGCAAGATCTCACCCTGTGGGGTCAAAATGATCACAAGAACGGTGAACAAAAATCCCAGAACCACACGGGGGGACCTAGTGAATGACCTCCAGAGAGCTGGGACCAAAGTAACAAAGGCTACCATCACTAACACACTACGCTGCCAGGGACTCAAATCCTGCAGTGCCAGACGTGTCCCCCTGCTAAAGCCAGTGCATGTCCGGGCCCGTTTGAAGTTTGCTAGAGAGCATTTGGATGATCCAGAACAGGATTGGGAGAATGTCATATGGTCAGATGAAACCAAAATATAACTTTTTGGTAAAAACTCAACTCGTCGTGTTTGGAGGAGAAAGAATGCTGAGTTGCATCCAAAGAACACCATACCTACAGTGAAGCATGGGGGTGGAAACATCATGCTTTGGGGCTGTTTTTCTGCCAAGGGACCAGGACGTCTGATCCGTGTGACGGAAAGAATGAATGGGGCCATGTATCGTGAGATTTTGAGTGAAAACCTCCTTCCATCAGCAAGGGCACTGAAGATGAAACGTGGCTGGGTCTTTCAGCATGACAATGACCCCAAACACACCGCCCGGGCAACGAAGGAGTGGCTTCGTAAGAAGCATTTCAAGGTGCTGGAGTGGCCTAGCCAGTCTCCAGATCTCAACCCCATAGAAAATCTTTGGAGGGAGTTGAAAGTCCGTGTTGCCCAGCGAAGGCCCAAAAACATCACTGCTCTAGAGGAGATCTGCATGGAGGAATGGGCCAAAATACCAGTAGCAGTGTGTGAAAACCTTGTAAAGACTTACAGAAAACGTTTGACCTCTGTCATTGCCAACAAAGGGCATGTAACAAAGTATTGAGATGACCTTTTGTTATTGACCAAATACTTTTTTCCACCATAATTTGCAAATAAATTCTTTAAAAATCAGACAATGTGATTTTCTAGATGTTTTTTTTTCATTTTGTCTCTCATAGCTGAGGTATACCTATGATGAAAATTACAGGCCTCTCTCATCTTTTTAAGTGGGAGAACTTGCACAATTGGTGGCTTACTAAATACTTTTTTGCCCCACTGTATATGAAAGAGGGCATTCAATTATACTACAATGATCAATTAGGAGGCCGAAGCCCTAAAGGAAGTGATGCAATAGGTGACTGAGTTGAGGACATTTACAAGTAAGCTATAGACCTGGGGTCTCTTTTATATCAAAGGAGGTCTCAAAGGACGCATACTGTGATCAACTTGTGGGCTCCACTCTTACAGGAAAGGCTCACACAGCATCATCAAATGCTCCATTGAAATTTGGCAACAAGTCGTTGCTAGAAATGAATCTAAATTAGTTGACAAGTGATAGAAACTTATCCATTAGACCTTCAACCAGGGTGCATCTTGGGATTACTCTGTGAAAATTGTGGGTCTCTGGGAAAAAGCCGGCCCTAACCCTAACCCTAACCGGAAACCTCAGACACCCCCCTCCCTGCCCTCGGGGTCCGACTGGGCCGAGTTTCGGTGTGGGGCTACCAGTGATGCCCTAGAGTAAGGTATTCAAATTTCAGGGGGGTAGGACCTTCCTATCTCAAAATCTTTCCACCACAACTAGGTCTTGCAGGCAACACTTCTGAGAGGCTTTGTCCAAATAACAGTCCACTTGGGAAAACTTTTTTTCTCTAAGAGCTAAAACTCCAAATCTCGGATATGTTGTTCTCGGGACCCCGGGAAATGTGTGTATACATTTTGGTACCTCTAGCTATCTCGAAAAGGCTGGAAAAGGGGCGTGACCTCCAACAGAAGAATAAATGTACATAAGACAGAGGTCAGTTTCTAGTCCCAATTTTTTGTGGGATGGACGTGTACATTTGTGGCTTAAGGTGTGTAGACACAGCTGGCCTGTGGCCAAGTTTTTGAAGTCTGGGGTCAATAGGTCAAAAGGAGCTGGCACCATGCTGCTTATGAGATAACAAAAAGTTTATGTGCATTTCTCTCATAACTTTTTGTCATTATTAAAGAGAGGCCTGATTCTCAGATATGCATGTTGGATGGTGTAGGTCTTGGAAGAACTTCAGGGCAAAATCTTGCAAGCGAGCCGCTGGGTGAGGTGCAACGAGATGGAGCACTTGCTGAGTCATTTCCTGTAGGGCTGGAGCCACAAGTTGATCATCGTATGCGTCCTTTGAGACCCCCTTTGATATAAAAGAGACCCCATGTCCTCGACTCAGTCATCTATAGCATCAATTCCTTTACGGCTTCGGACTCCTAATTGATCGTTGTAGTATATTTGATTGCCCTCTTTCATATATATGACACCACCACCACTGGGATGTGGCAACAATTCTCCATATCCACATGGGGAGGGGGGGTGTGTGTGTGCTTGTGCACAGTAGGGATGTACACTAGACATAAATAGGAAGCACACTCAGGAGGAGGAATGACCTCTCAAACATATTTAATTAATTGGTTCAAATAACCTTCCCTCGTTAAATCAATGAGCTTGGTGTTTTGCTTTCAATTATAGGTTATAGACTGCGTCACTCTAAAATCTGTCCATGCGCGTCTCTCAAAGTGACGTCACAAGCCACCAGACAAAGATTTAAAAAAAAGTCTAGTTAATTTAAAAAGTAACTTATTAATTACAAGTCTAAACTGTGGAAAATAGAAACATCCAAGGTGCCTTTTAAAGGAAACCTTGGAATATTTTGTCTATTTCCTACCCAGCGGACCCTAGTTTACGACATAAACAACACAATTGATGGCAGCTCCGTTTCCGCCCTTAACCAACGTGGTTTTTGGATCCATGTAACCATAGCAACCATGAGAGTCACGTGACGTTGACACAGGCCCATTGAAAAGAAATGCACAACTCTCAGAGTGACGTTACCTATAGCCACCAGACAGTGATGAAAAAAAAAAGAGTCACCTTGATTTACAAAAGAAACTTATTAATTACAAGTCTAAACTGTGGAAAATAGAACGAGGGGGGCAAGAGCGTGCACTGCGCCGCCCTTCTGAATCAAAAAAAATCTCCCGATTGAATGATGCAATGATGCATTGGCTTGATGTTGAATTAATAAAATATTAAAATATATATTATGTAAATTTAATATATTATATTGTTTATTTATTTTTAAATAACCTAACCCTTTAGTTATAATATTATAGGTAGACATGTAGCTTTTATTCAATTATCGTTATGACAACATCTGTATGCTAGAGCGTGCACTGCGCAGCCCCTCCTTCTGAAGTCGAAAAAATCACCCGAATGAAATGCATTGGTTTAATATTGAATTAATTTAATATTAAAATATATATTATGTATACATAAATATACAATTATTTAGTTATTTTGACCATGTATCTTTTATTCAATTATCGTTATAACACGATCTGTAGCCTATCTGACTGTTGAAAATCCACTTCCACCAATGTGTAAGTGTGGTTAAGGTATACCAGACAATATTAAAATATTAATAATATAAAAACGATGTAAAGAATAAGGTTATGGGCCGAATTTGGTTAAAATTCAGCCTCTGCTGGCCCACAACTATCGTCTCATTTCCTCGTTACACGCTTTCATTTAATTAGGGGTCCGGGCAGCAAAGCTGCTTGGTCCCCTATTGTTTCTGTAACGTTTTTTTTTCCCTCAAATTCTGTAAAAGTCATACTGGAGCCTATACGTAAGTCGAAAACTCTTAAAATTTTCAGGTATGGTTACCAATAACCCCCACTACCCATAAACCAAAATTTGTAGTACTGCACCCAAAGGTGGCGCTATTGTAAAAAATCATGAATTAGTCTTATTTCTCCTCACCAGATTGACCTGGACTCAAAATTCTTTCAGAATATTAATCTCTAGAATCAGCTGCATTTAGAAAACCTTGGGTCTTCCGCCCTAAACATTTTTACTTTTCCAACAATTTCATATTAAAGCTAAACATGATAAAAAGATTCACAGGCTACAAAAATAATCAAAAATTCACCAAAATCGCCACATAAAATCTTTAGATCAAGCCTCACAAAAAAAAATCGAACAGAATCTGTTTTATTTACTTCCATTTGAGAAATATTGGCCAATAAAGTTGGAGCAGTTAGACCATTTTTCTTATATGCCCATTTTGTTATTGTATAAAAGGTACGACTTTTATTAGGTGGATACCAATACCCCCCACTACCAATAAACCCAAATTGTGGTGCTGCACCCAAAGGTGGTGCTATTTTTTAAAAAAAATATATGAACTAGCCTTATTTCTCCTCACTAGATTGACCTGGACTCAAAATTCTTTCATCATATTAATCTCTAAATGCATGCATTAATGCATTAATCTCTAGATGCACCTTCTTCACCCTGGTCTTCTTCTCAAAAAATGTTTAGGTATCATTAGGTAAAAACTAACAGTGCAAATTTTCTGATCTGTACTCTTTTAAGAAAGCCCATAATTATCTTGTGAAATTTGTGCTTGGAGTTTTCTTGATGCTGTGTGCTTATCAATCGACATTTTCATAATGTGAATGAGGCTTCATGCAGTTCAGGAATGTTAGTGGCTCAACGGGATAATGTCGTGTACTGGTGATCATTAGGTTGAGACTTAGAATCCTGAGTAGAGCATTATCAACAAGCTGAACATGACATTCTGTCATTGCCACTCATTTAAGAAACACAACATTGAACAGCACCTGAGATTCATCAGGCAATCAACCTTCCGGCTCATTAGTTTCCAAGAATCTGACTGCCCAGACACAGTATGGCATTAAGGGGAACTTCTTCGTTAACCATTTTTCCTTCCTTATTAACTCTGTCATATTTATATTTCTTCCGTTAGTGTTCTTGACTACAAATGTTTATTTCCCCAGAATTTCAAAGATTTTTCAGGTATAGGCTTTGAAGAAAGCCCCTAATTCACTTAATTCACTCAAAGCACACAGAAATGTGTGCTTTGAGTTTTTTGAATGTTGTGTGCTTATCAATAGACATTTTGACCATGTGAATGAGGCTGCAGTTCAGGTTTATAAGTGGAACATCTTACCTTAAATATGACAATTATATGTTATATTTATATATCTTCCATTAGTGTTTTCTTGACTTTTAATTTTGCTCGGACCCCGTTAATCACCGCTTGCGGTTATATTTATATTTAAATTATTATGACCATGGAGCCTTTATTTTCCTGCCGTTATCGTTACATCCTTTGTTGTTATATCGATATAAATTCTCGAAACACAGTGGAAAAGAGAGAGAGGGAGCCATAGAGAGGGACACTGATGCACTGTGGAGCCAAGTAACTGATGGGCTTAAGAGGGCCTCTCCATATATAATGAATATATATATACCTGTGTATATTCTGAAAAACGCTCCAATCCAAAATGCATGGGTTTACATTTTGTTCTGTGCAGTACGACTAATGTCAGACAATCGTGCTCTGGGACAGGATTCAATGATTACTTTCTTTGAGCAGAGAGTATCCCTAATACACTACATTTACCCTTTGATGCATTTTTTGTTAGGACAGATACATAAGTAGAGGGTGCACTGTACTATCTATTCAATAGATTACTTTTCGTGAGCATGAGAAAAAAATATTTTTGAGGTGTTCTGCTGTAAAAAATGGGGAAATCAGAGTATCCCTAGTACACTACATTTACCCTTTGATGCATTAATTGTTTTGACACAATCATAAGTAGAGGGTGCATTGTACTTTCTGCGCACACCCCTTCTGAAGCCTCTCTCTCTCTCTCCCTCCCTCTCTCTCTTCCTCTCTCTCTCTCGTTTCGTTCTGTTGAGCACGATAATTGTCTGAGAAACACGCGTTCTGTGGAGCACGTTCGTTACAGTTTTTGAGGAGGTCTGCTTAAAAAATCTGAAATATTGACATATAACTAGAGGGTGCACTCTCTCTCACTCTCGTCTGAAAAATGATCCCATTCAAAATGCATTGGTTTACATTTAGTACTGTGTAGCACGAAAACATCGGAGAGACGCTCCCGTTCAGAATGCATTGGTGTGCATTTCATTCTGTGGAGCACGGTTATTTTTATTTATTTTCAGTTTTTGAGGAGGTCTGCTTCAAAAATGCAAAAATGGAAATATTGAAATATATAACTAGAGGGTGCACTCTACTATATGCTCACACCCCTTCTGAAGCCTCTCTCTCTCTCTCTCTTTCTCTCTCTCCCTCTTTCTTTCTCTCCCTCTCATTTAGTTTTGTGGATCACGTCAATTGTCTGAGAAACGCGCGTTCTGTGGTGCACGTTTGCTTCAGTTTTTGAGGAGGTCTGTTTAAAAAATCGAAAATATTGACATATTTAACTAGAGAGTGCACTGTATGAGGGGCCGTAGGGGACATTATTCACAATTAGCATGCGCATACACATATGAAACCAAACTCATTCACATACTATACTGAAAACATCACACACATACAAGTGAAAAGCTTTCACATACACAACTGAAACACACACAAACAACTGAAAAATGAAATGCTTACATACACAACTGAAAAGCTCTCGTAACAACTAGTGGAATCTTTTACATAGACTACTGAAATGCTTTCACAAGTACTAGTAAAATGTTCTCATATACACAGCTGAAAAATTCTCTCACATTATGAAACTATTCACATTCTATACTGAAAAACCGCAGACATGTATAGAGTTTCACTCATATATGTGTGAGCATTTCAGTGAAAACAGAAGGCATTTCAGTGTAAACGGAGGGCATTTCAGTGAAAACGGAAGGCGTTTCAGTTAAAATGGAAGGTGCTTAAAAAAAAGTGTTCAATTCAGACACAGAATAGACAGACATTTGCTACAGACACGGGCGCTACACTGATGTCTGCTCAACAACAGCCTGCAGGTAGTCGTCGCTGTGTGATTTGTGCAGTTATGACCACGGAAGAGGCAGTGAATGAAGTATTACTTAGCCAGCGCTTTATTAGATACCACAGCTAATAATACGTTGGAACACACACAAGCCTGGTAACCACGACAGCGCCGGTAACCACAACAAATCCTCCAAAGCCGAATCCCCCCCAGAGCTCCCAGAATCCAAAAAAGGGAAAAGCACATTCACAGTAAATCCAAGGGGTAATCCAAAAGGCAGGGTAAACAGACAAACAAGATCAATCCAGAAAAAGTGAACAAATCCACAGGGTAATCCAAAACTCAAAAAAAAAAAGTAGAAAAACAGTCCAGGGTCAAAGTACAAGAAGGCAATCAGCAAATCCAAAATACACTGTTCAAGACTAAGGTTTACTCACGGGGGTTCAGTGAAGACTCAACAGAGACAGAGTGAAAAGATCAGGCTTAAATACTGTGAGACAAAATGGCTGAACAAATCACATGACTAATTAACAGGGGGCAGGTGAGTCTGCTTATCAAGAGACATAATTAGATGGAAAAAACACAGAACAGAAAGTCAGAATTGGCAACATCTAGTGGTCTATAACAAAAGTCTGACATTGTGACAGAATCTCCCCCTCTAGGAACACCTCCTGGCATTCCCAGGATGATCAGGATGCTGTTGGTGAAAGTCTCTGATCAGGGTCATGTCAATGACCAATGTTCCGAGAATTGACCCATGAACGTTCTTCAGGGCTGTAGCCTTCCCAATCCACCAAGTACTGGACCGACCGCTGGACCCGACGGGAGTCCAGCAGATGATTCACTGTGTAGACTGGTCCACCATCAACCATCCGGGGTGGAGGAGGGGGCTTGGGGGCAGGGGCAAAAGGGGAGGTAAGCACATATCTCAAACGTGAAACATGAAAAGTAGGGTGGACTCTCATGGACCGGGGCAGTTGGAGTCTGTAGGCGACTGGATGGACCCGGTGGGTAATCTTGAAAGGGCCAACGTAGCGTGGGGCAAGCTTATGGGACTCCACCCGTAATGGTAGATCCTTGGCAGACAGCCAGACCTTCCATCCCGGACGGAAGATAGGAGCTGGTGTCCGGTGACGGTTGGCCCACAGAGCTTGCAGAGGATTCAGGCGATTGGCTTGCTGGAGGTACTCCAGATTCCGGTGGTTCGTCCAAACCACGAAAGGTTGCTGGGCTCCCTCCAGCCAGTGGCGCCACTCTTCCAGAGCCATCTTCACTGCCAGAAGTTCCCTGTCACCAACATCATACCTTGTTTCAGTGAGACTGAGGCGATGACACAAAAAGGCACATGGGTGTACCCTTCCATCAGTCGAGGGCTGAGACAGGACAGCTCCAAAACCCACGCTGGAGGCATCCACCTCTACAATAAATGGCAAAGAGGGATTAGGCACTGTCAGTATAGGAGCCGAAGAGAAGTGCTCCTTGAATCTTCGGAATGCCTGGTCTGCATCAGGAGTCCATCCGAAAGTTGTTTTGTCTTTCTTGGTGAGAGCAGAGATAGGAGCAGCCACTGAACTAAAACCTCTGATGAACCTCCTGTAGAAGTTTGCAAATCCAAGGGATTGCTGGACCTTTTTTCACAGTCTTAGGAATGGGCCAGTCTCGCACCGCTTGAGTCTTCCTTGAGTCCATCAGAACCTGACCCTGTTTGATGATGAACCCCAGGAAGGCCATCTCAGTGACATGAAACTCACACTTCTCTGGTTTTACATACAATTGATTCTTTAAAAGTCTCTGGAGGACCTGACCCACATGTTGGCAGTGCTCGTGACGAGTCTTGGAAAAAATCAAAATGTCATCCAAATAAACAAACACAAAATGATTAATCATGTCACGCAAAACATCATTTATCAGGGCTTGGAAAACAGCTGGGTCAATAGTGAGTCCAAAGGGCATCACTTGGTATTCATAGTGTCCAGAGGGGGTGTTAAAAGCTGTTTTCCACTCATCACCTTGTCTGATGCGGACGAGGTGATAAGCATTGCGAAGGTCCAACTTAGAAAAAATGGTGGCCCCTTCTAAAAGGTCAAAAGCTGTGGAGATCAAAGGAAGGGGAGGGGAAGGAGGGGACGTGGAGGGGCGTATAAAACCAGTGGAGAGGGCATCCTTGATGTACTCATCCATGGTCCCCCTTTCCGGTAAGGAGAGCGAGAAGATCCGACCACGTGAGGGCTGGATCCTAGCAAGAGTTCTATGGAACAATCATAGGACCGATGGGGTGGAAGTGTGCAGGCCCTTTGTTTGCTAAAAACCTCCTTTATATTCAGATACTCGGTGGGAACATTGCTTAGCTCGGAGGGATCTGGAGACTTGGACACAGGAGAAAGTCTAGAAAAAAGGCAGGTGGCATGGCAAGTTGGACCCCACTCAAGGATGCACCCCGTCGACCAATCAATATGTGGCTTGTGACGGTTCAGCCACAGGAAACCCAGGGCCACAGGAAATTCTGGGCAGTCAAGCAAATGCAGGGAAATACTCTTGTTGTGGTTCCCGACATGAAGGCGAAGTGGGGTGGTGGCTGAAGTAACCTTTCCATCTCCAATAGGTTGGCCATCTAAAGCAGAAACAGAAAGTGGAGTCTCCAAGGCCTCTTGGGGAATCTTTAATCTTTGGACAAGGGCAGTGTCAATAAAATTTCCAGCAGCACCAGAGTCTACTAATGCCCGACAGGAGTGGCTTAGCCCTCCCCAGGCCAAGGTTACTGAAAGGTAGACTCCTGCGCCTGGGAGCTTGGGAGAAAGACTGACCCCTGTCACAGCCCTCCCTCGGCAGGACGGGGTTGATCTTTTCGCAAGAGGTTGGGATGAAAGGCTCTGAAATGTCCTGATTTGCCACAATAAATACACAATTTCTCTCTTTGTCTCCGATCCTTTTCCTCCTGAGAGAGGTGTGCTCGTCCAATCTGCATAGGTTCTGTGGTGTCCGTGTGGCAGGTTGGTTCCAAACATGTACCATATATGTTCTGCAACATTACTAAGTAAAACTATTTACCCAGTAAGTAAGCCGAAACTGTACTGTAAAAGAAAGCGTTGTTTGTTTCAATGGTATTACAGGCTCTTACCATATACGTTGTAACTGGTTATTCCCTTTTCCATGCAATCAATACAAACTTGTACCATATTGTGGTATCCGGCTTGGAGAATGAGCCGTGAATCAGGAAAGCACGTGGCAACGGTTGGTTTAAGCCGACTTCGGCGTTTATTGCAAGTATCAAAGACAGGATAAGGGTGCGCGTGGGTCTCCGTGAGCCTCACGCCTCTGCAGTCCATGCGTGTCTCTGCCTCTGTCCAGCCCTTGGTCTGGACCTCCACTGAAGATGGCTCCCCTGTTTTCGGCCAGGTGTCCCCCAATCACCCTGATTGGGGGGAAGGACCCGGTGCTCTCCGTCGCCGGCTGGTGGGTGGGGGTGGTACACCCCGTCCTTCACGGTCCCACGGGACCGTTCAGGCCGAGGCTTCAGGGGCGGGATGCCATACTCCCCCCCCCGTTTGCTCAAGCCCCTGGTCTCTGGGGAACCCACCCAGACAGGCATCCTGGCGTGACAGGGCGTCGGCGTTGGCATGCTCGCGGCCCGGTCGGTGGTCCACCAGGAACCACCGTGTCACCCGGGCGTTTGTATTCTTGGCCCCCGCCATCCACTTCAGGGGGGCGTGGTCGGTGACTAGGGTGAACTCCCTCCCTAGGAGGTAGTAGCGCAACTTCTCCAGGCACCATTTAATGGCCAGGGCCTCCTTCTCCACGGTGGAATAGTTGCGCTCATTGGGGAGGAGCTTCCGGCTGACGTAGGTTATCGGGTGCTCCTCTCCGGCCCGGACCTGGGACAAGACCCCCCCGAGTCCCACCTCCGAGGCGTCTGTGTGGACAATCACAGGGAGGTTAAAGTCAGGTGTGATTAGTACCGGTTCTGAGCACAGGGCCTCCTGGAGCGTCTTGAACGCCCGGTCCGCCGCCTCTGACCAGGTGACCCGATCCGGCAAGGCCTTACGGGTTAGGTCGTTCATGGGGCTGGCCAGCGTGGCGTACCCGGGAATGAAGCGCTGATAGTAGCCCACCAGCCCCAAGAACGCCTTTACCTGCTTCTTAGTCCTGGGTTGCGGCCAGGCCCGTATGGCGGCTACCTTGCCTTCCTGCGGCCGCACCGTCCCTCTCCCGACCCGGTACCCCAGGTACGTCGTCTCCTCTCTCCCGAGGCGACACTTGGCAGGGTTGGCGGTGAGGCCCGCCTTGCGCAGCTCTCCCAGCACGGCCCTCAGCTGGCGGATGTGGATATCCCAGCTGGGGCTGTAAATGATGATGTCATCAATGTATGCCGCCGCGTAATCCTGGTGGGGCCTCAGGAGCTGGTCCATCATCCGCTGGAATGTGGCTGGGGCGCCGTGTACCCCGAAAGGGAGGACGGTGTACTGGTACAGTCCCCCCGGGGTGGAAAATGCCGTCTTTTCCCGGGCCGCACGGGTCAACGGCACCTGCCAGTACCCCTTGGTCAGGTCCAAGGTCGACAGGTACCGCGCCGGGCCCAGGCGCTCGATAAGTTCGTCGACCCGGGGCATGGGGTAGGCGTCGAACTCCGATGCCTCGTTCAGCCGCCTGAAGTCATTGCAGTACCTAAAGGTTCCATCCGGCTTGGGCACCAGGACCACCGGGCTGCACCAGGCGCTGCGTGACTCCTCTATCACCCCGAGCTGCAGCATTCGGCGCACCTCGGTCCGGATGGCCTCCCTCCGGGCCTCTGGGATCCTGTAGGGCGGAACCCTTACCCGTATGCCGGGCGCCGTCCGGATGTCGTGGCGGGTGGCGGCAGTCCTCCCCGGCAGGTCGGAGAACACGTCCCGATGCTGGAGGACGATATCGTCCAGGTCGTGCCTCTGGGCCGGGCTGAGGTCCTCCCCCACCGGGACCTCCGGGATCTCCTGCCGGGCCGCCAGGGACAAGGGAGCGGGGTCGGCGGGTGTCTGCTCCCCCCCCCTCCACTGCTTCAGGAGATTGATGTGGTATAGCTGTGTCGGCTTCCGCCTCCCTGGCTGGCGGACCCGGTAGTTCACCTCGCCCACGCGTTCCACCACCTCGTAGGGTCCCTGCCACTTGGCCAGGAACCGGCACTCCGCCGTGGGGACCAGGACCAGGACCAGTTCCCCTGGCTGAAAGGTGTCTCGCTCCGGACGAGACCTCTCGCTGTGTGCCCCGGGGTCCCCGGTGGGGAAGGACCGTTCCCCTCTGATTCCTCGTCCTCCGCCGTCAGCTCCCCCGGGGATGATGGACGCCGGGTGGCCCCGAAGGCCTGCCGAACTTCCCGCGCCCCTCTGCGGGGTGGGCCTCTCCAGCTCCGTCGCTCCCGCGTCGGGTCCCACAGCCGGTGGAAGATCGGGCAGTCCCTCCCGATCAGTACGGGGACTGGTAGGTGGGGGACAATCCCCGCCCTGATTGTGAACACCCCGTTTGGGGTGCGGACAACCACGTGGCACGTGGGGTAGGTCCGGGTGTCCCCGTGAACGCAGGCCACCTCCATTGGTTCCCCCGCCTTCCCCCCCGCCAGGTCGGGGCGAAGGAGAGTAACCGCACTGCCAGTGTCCAAGAGGGCCTGCGTGTCCCGGTTCATGACCCGCGCCGGGATCGTCGGACTACCCGAGGTTCCCTGCGACCAGCAGGTCGCCAACATGCAGGTGTGACCCACCCCCGGATCTGCGTATGCTGACGGCATCGATACATCCCGTTCCCTCGGGCAATAGCGAGCGATGTGGCCGGGCTGGCCGCACCCGAAGCAGCGCCGCACCTCCTGGTTCACCGGTACTGCGCTCGGTGGGGTGGAGCCGGGAGCCGGGGTCCTGACAGGGGGTCCCCTTGGGTCTTGGCGGGGCTCGGCGCGCCGGGGGGCTGGGGCGGGTCTAACGTTCAGGAGCTGGGCCACCTGCCAGTTCTCCAGCTGTAGGACCAGGTCGTCCATGGTGGCAGGATGATGGTGGGCCAGCACGCGGCGGGCGTCCGGCGGGAGTCGCCGCAGGGTGTGGTCGATAATCACCCGGTCGACCGGGTTGGGTCCCTCTCCCGTTGTCAGCCACCGCTTCACCAGCCGGCTGTGCTGCGCGATCTGTGTGCGCACAGCTCCTTGCGCGTCAAACCGCCAATCCTGCGCGCGCTATGCGCGCGCCGCGAGGTTGTGCCCGTAATAGGCCAGTATGGCCTGTTTGAGCGCCGGGTACTGGCGGGCGATGTCCGCCGGCAGGTCCTGGCTCGCCTGCTGGGCGGGTCCGGAGAGGAACGGCGCTATTATGTGCGCCCACTGCTCCTCTGGCCAGGCTTCCCTCTGTGCGGTCCGCTCGAATACCTCGAGGTAAGCCTCCACATCGTCCTCCGGAGCCCAGCTTAGTGAGGCGGCTGGTCGGGGCGGCGGTCGGCGCAGCGTGGACGGCGTGCTGAGTCAGCCGCAGCACAGCCTCGCGGAGCAGGGCGAGGCTCTCGGTGGTCTCCCGCTGGTGTTGTTGGGCAGCCAACGCCGCGGCTCCGTCCGGGTTCTGCATGGTGGGGTAGTAGTAGTGGGAACACTCAGATTGCCTGCATTCTCCACCATATGTGGTATCCGGCTTGGAGAATGAGCCGTGAATCAGGAAAGCACGTGGCAACGGTTGGTTTAAGCCGACTTCGGCGTTTATTGCAAGTATCAAAGACAGGATAAGGGTGCGCGTGGGTCTCCGTGAGCCTCACGCCTCTGCAGTCCATGCGTGTCTCTGCCTCTGTCCAGCCCTTGGTCTGGACCTCCACTGAAGATGGCTCCCCTGTTTTCGGCCAGGTGTCCCCCAATCACCCTGATTGGGGGGAAGGACCCGGTGCTCTCCGTCGCCGGCTGGTGGGTGGGGGTGGTACACCCCGTCCTTCACGGTCCCACGGGACCGTTCAGGCCGAGGCTTCAGGGGCGGGATGCCACAATATATGTTCTGCAACGTTACTAAGTAAAACATGACAATTTACCCAGTAACAAAGCGGAACATGTACTGTAAAAGAAAGCCTTGTACGTTTCCATGGTATTATCAGGCTCTTACAATATAATTTGTAACTGGTTATTCCCTTTTCCATGCAATCCACACAAACTTGTAACATATATGTTCTGCAACGTCGTTCACCAGTAGTTAAGCACTTTAATTTTAGTTATAAAACTCCAAACCACTGTTGATGAAAGGCATTTTAAAATGAAACATAAACAAAGGCTTATCTTTCAAACAATGCATTTCTCACTGAACACTGAAAAAATCTGACAAAAAAAAGGAGCTGTCCACTTGAACTCCATTTAAATGTTACTAATGTTTTTTGATAAAACACATGAACAACAATGAGTTTACTCGATGAATGCAAGATGACCCGGTAGAGCTGCTATTTAGCATGACACTTGCCGGGGCTAATAGAGCCTGTTCCCTCCCGTCCTATTATGTGTATTTATGGGACAGAGCCCGATTAAGTCTGGATGTTTTAATAAGTTGGATTTTAAACTACATGTCCGAGTTGTTTGAATGACAGAAACTCCGCTAGCTCGATGCTAAAGTGCTAACCGGTGCTAACAGGTCTGTCCCCTCCCGTCCTATTAACTGTATTTATGGCTATGCCTTTATTTATTTTTAATATGACCAAACACAATGGCCAGATGACCAGCATCCTTTCTTAACTGTGCAAACAAATTAATCTTTGAGTTTCACATGTTCTAGAAATTTTCATTAATTGACAGTACTACTGTTTGTTTTCTTGTCTTCTACTACTTTATTACAGTACGGAATGGGAGATTGGGAGGTACCTGGTCAGGGCTTGGTCAGCCTACAAGGTGTGGAGACTAAAGAGCCATCTCTCATTCATCGAGTGAACTCATTGGATGACCACAAAGATGCTCCCTTAGGCAGATTGCTGCATGACATTCGCCACTTATTCAAATTGTAGAGGTTGAAGCAGTCTGCATTTTGGTCACTTGCCATAACACTGTCATGTGTTGCATCAAAACACCATCAGTAACATTTAAATTTAGTTGATGTAGACAGCTCTTTTGTTTGTCCGATTTTTTTCAGTGTTCAGTTCCTGTTTGTGAGAAATTCATTGTTTGAAAGTTAAGCCTTTGTTTTAGTTTCATTTTAAAATGCCTTTCATCAACAGTGGTTTGGGATTTTATAACTAAAATTAGATGGTTGGTTGCAGAACCAGCACTTTCATTTTAGAGTGCTGAACATATATGGTAGGGGAGAGCCGGGTCGATTGAAACAAGGGACGATTGAAACACAGCGTTTTCATCGAAAACAACGCAAGTATTTCACGTCAAATTTCGTCACTAAGTTTGTAACATAATTCACACATTCATACCAACAGGCCACGTATGCCCTTGCCAATTAAAGAGGCTTCTTTCTCATCTTAGGGAGGCATCCTGAGCCTAGGGAGGCGTCCAGCTCATACAGGAAGCCATTCATCATGTGTCAATTCTAGAGATACGAGTGGTCAAGATGTTCAAGAGACCCAGAAGCTCAAGGCCACAAAAACAACGTGTGTATGTGTGTAATTCCCACACATAGTCGCAAGCGATCAGCATAGAGTACACATACGGGTATCTAGGAGGCAGGAGTTCAGAACCATGCATAGCCAATCAGAGCACATAACCAAGTCCATGCCTGCCCAGGGGGCCAGAATGCTCCAGGTAACACATCCTTCAGATGCCCTACTAAGTGTATCTCCACGCGTGCCTATACAATTCCCCTCCTTTTGCTTCATAGAGACTAGACTAAACCTTTACCAAATAAAGTGAGTTACAAGCGATCCTGATTCGAGTACCTTTTCCAAAGAACATGACAAGTTCAGCACGCAAGACTGACCAACCCCGGGAAATTTTGTGTAATGATGTCATACGGTTCAAATGTTATCCCAGCAAAACTGTTTTTGAGTGCGGCAAGTAAAATGTGCAGTAGTTTTTTTGTAATAAACAGTTGTGTTTTTTGTTTCATGCCATAATAATATGACAATACAACAGATGGATTAGTACTTAAACCTGTCCTAGAGTGTGCAATGTCAGAGCTTTTAAGTAAGGCAAAAAAGGTTTAAGTGCCAGTAGTCACTGTCGGGACGATTGAAACACTTGTTTCAAACATCCTGCACGTCACCAGTTTGTTTATAATAAATAACAGGATGTTCAACTATGTATCCCTAAACATGACTAAGGACAGGGAAATAAGGAAATTAAACCAAAATGTAGTCGTCCAACTATTTTTTGACCTATTTATATTATGAGAAATTATGTGAAATTTTAGCAATGATGAGTACACTAGTATGTTGTCCGGTATGTTGCTTAAAAACAAGAGTAAGGTCAATAGTTTCTGTTTAAAATATGCTGTTTCATTCGTCCCGCATATGTGTTTCAAACGTCCTGACTAGGCGGGGCGTTTGAAACAAATGTCAACTTAAGTTCAAAGTTAAAAAACAGCGCGATCATCCAACATATGTATTAAATTACACTTGTAACTAAGAGAATACACATGTGAGTTGTTGATCACACAATGAAATTATTTGTATACGTAACGTCATCTTTGAAAAAGATAATAAACTGAAAAGTGTGTTTCAATCGACCCAGCTCTCCCCTACAAGTTTGTGTGGAGTGCATGGAAAAGGGAATAAGCAATTACAAATGATATGGTAAGAGCCTGGTAATACCATGGAAACAAACAAGGCTTCCTTTTACAGTACTGTTTCAGCTTACTTACTGTGTAAATGGTCATGTTTTACTTAGTAACGTTGCAGAACATATATGGTACAAGTTTGTGTTGATTGCATGGATAAGGGAATAAGTTAGATATTATATGGTAAGAGCCTGGTAATACCAGAGAAACAAACAAGGCTTCCTTTTACACTACAGTTTCAACTTACTTACTGGGTAATATTTCATGTTTTACTTAGTAATGTTGCAGAACATATATTGTACAAGTTCCAGTTAACTGCATAGACAATGGAATTACCAATTCTGTCGTTTCTGAGGTAAATTGAATAATCCTTTTATAAGTGGGTGTAGCTATGAACAATAATTGTATAAGAAAAATAAACATATTGGAAAGTACTATGTTAAGTTCTAGATAGTACATAATTAAACCTTTGCTGTTACCAACATAAACCTTAGATAACTACAATTGTAACTTGAATTGATGGGTAATAGAAGAGTTGTTTCTAAGAACGGTTGCCTACTTTCCTAGGAAGTACACAATTATATCTGAGTTATAACAACCTAAAACAGTTACAACTACACAGTACTTAGTTGAGTTGATGGGTAATAGTGGAGGTTTTTCTTAGTACTTCAGCTGTAGTTCCTTTGTATTTACCCTATTATGACCAGTGGTGATTACCCAATAATATCTATGATTAACCATATATTTACCAGGTAAATACCTAGTAATTAGGGGACTGTAAAAGGAAGGGTTACCAATTTATGATGTGGTGGACTAGTACCCCGATAAGATGAAAGGCTCAGGGAAACTCCATGGATACAGAATGATGACCAAGAGGTGCCGTTCTGCAGGGTTGCACATTCCTAGAGCCCTGGTGCGTGGAGTGCAGTCCTTTCTGGACCCATTAGGCCTACAACAGAGACCAACCAGGAGACTCCAAAGAAGGCAGTTTATTGTACCGGTACCTAACTACATGTGGCACATGGACTCTGACAATAAACTGACAACGTTTTGCATCAGAGTTAATGGTTGTATTGATGGTTTCTCACGCTACATAACTTGGATGCACGCAAATTATACAAAAAGTACACACAAGGTAATTGTATCATGTCTTATTTGTGCCGTGGCTGAGCGAGAGGCCTGCCAAAATATGATTCGATCCGATTTTGGAACAGAGAATATGCATGTCAAAATATGGCAAGGCTTTTTGCTTTAGGGTTGAAACGGCTCTCCTCCTGGGCCTTGTGTTTTCCAGGGGTGAAGTACTGCCAATCAGCAGATTGAAAGGTGGTGGGGACGTTGTTGTAAACAGAACGTTGATTGTTGGAGAGACATCCTGGAATTTCAGTCAGTGGGGGATTTCAATTTTGATCTGTTTGACAAGGGTCTCACTCAATTCTGCTTTCTTAAAGTCTTTCAGGTAACCTCTCTCATGCCCACGCACTCTCTTTCCACACACTTTCTCACTTTCTCATGCACAAACTATCAAATGCATGCTTTCATATGTTTTTCAGTGTATGGAATAGTCTTGATAAGGCTAATGTGGAAAACAGAAAACAGCTTATTTTAAGATGTGAGAGCTTGATTTGGATCATGGCAAACTGGCTTAAGCTCTGGCACATGCACCATGTGCCAGAGCTTAATCAGGCAGGGGATTACCTACATCCAGACTATGATAAACTGACATTCCTTGCGACCCAAACCTATATGAGCTTTGTGTTGTGATAATGGGGGAAAATAATCTTATGGTGGGTCATAATGCTTTGGGGGCTACAATGCTTTTTAGACAGATAAATCAGAGAACAGCTATTAGATGAGCAGAAAGTATAACATGGAAAAAGTGTGACAAATGTATTGTCAAAATTTTGAAATGGTTTTCACAATTCTTCATCCTCTAACAATAACATTTAAGTGGAATAAAACGCAAAAGACTTAGGTTGTGCAAGTTTTTAATTGAATTCATTGAAAGCAAATCTTCCTTAACCCATTTCATTGGTTCATTGCAACCCCTCAATGCAGCAAAGAAAGGTTCATCCATTCTACACATTTGAGAGAGAGTGCGCTGACATGCAACTGCTATTTCTCCTGTACGTTCAACAGGAGGGCATACCCTCCTGTTGAAGTAGGCTACAGGCCACTTGACTATTAATTAGTTTTCACGGTAAAACTGTAGTTTTTCGAGATCGCAAATCGATTATGTTGTTATCTCAAGAAAACAACGTTTGATTATTTCATGATAATGACATAAATGAATCAAGGTCTGGAGTTAATAAAAAATAACAAGCTATCAAGAGAAAGCGAAGGCTAAAGTAAATGTCAACTGATGGCATCTTAGGGTTTCCATCATGTGGCGAGCAGCAAGGGAATAACCAGGCGGGAGCCACTCACGTGGCCCGTACACAACAAGACCCAGAGAGTTGCCTTTATTCAATAGGTACAGGACAACGAAACAAGTCACCGAGGTGCAACCCCCCTATCAACCACACCCAGGTGGGTACCATAAGTCCAAACAGTAGATACATATTATGACAGTCTGAACCGTTCCAAAATCCCTTGTGGCCTGGAACACTGCAACCACGGATGTGATCACCACAATATTATACATACAGAACACACATTATTATATTTCACATTGGTCCTATCATGACTGATATCAGCTTTTTCTGGTGAGGCTGGTTTTGGATGGCGGTTCTGCGGAACCTTCACTGTCACCTTCACCGTTGCCTTTATTTCATCTAGCATCCTTTTTTTTCTCTTGTGTGTGTGGATGGGAGCTGAGGTCCTTTTTCCTGCGAGTGGTTATTCACACACATGGGGTGTATCCATTCAGTTTCTGCCCATTTATATTACATGAGCAGGAGAATGTTGAAGTTCGGATTGTGTTGTTTTTTCTGGTGACAGACTGGAAAGTGTATGGAGAATGTGTAGTCACCCCTCAAATTCATGAAAACAAACGAGGATTTTTCAAGGATCAATGAATTGAATTAGATTCAAACAGACTCCTCTATTATTATCATTATTATAATTCTGTATTGATTCCACCCAGGTTGAGACAGACCCCTTTGTTTCGTTGAAGTCGTTCTGGCTATGCTTCAATGAGATTGCCTTTGTCTTTACATTCCATTCGTCTGTTTGTGTGTTTTCCTGTTGTGGGCGGTGGTAGGGGACTCCAGCTTCTCCGGACTCCTCCTTTTTCCTACTCAACCAAACCAGATCATCATAATCAAAACTTCGTGCTTATTGACTCCAGCTTCTCAACCATTCACCGCCAGGTCGTCAAACTGTCTAGCTATGTTAGTAGCAGTCCTGGCTTCCATGTCTCGTTGTCCTAATATTCAACATTTTCGGGTTCAAACCCTCTGCTCCATTTCAGATCTTTTCACTACCGCGGCGCTGTCCTTCCACACTGCCCTCCCGGTTTCTCCACCGACCCGGCTGGCCTTCTAAATCAAACAGGCTCTGCTCATTCCCAGCAAATAAACATTTTAACTTTGCAAACCTCGTCTGTTGTCATTTGTCTGGCCTCCCCCACCCTCGGGCCGTAACACACCAGGCTAAAGCAGCAGCCCAAAGCCACGTGCCTATCGGTTGCAGGGGCCCGGATCCTAGTGTTGATCTATGAGGGCTTAGGAACATGTACACCAGCAAGCTGGGAGGGAGGCTGCAGCTGGCCGGTTCCATAGAAGAGCTACACTAGGTGTGGTTCTGTGTCAGCAGTCAAAGTCGGAGCCTGGCAGTGTGGGGTACAGGGCGGTAATTGTATCCTTATAGTGCCTCTACAATTTTAAGTACACTGAAATGTATTTTCATTTGTGAACAGCTGCGCCGTAAAAATATCTCTTGTTTAAGGCAAAACAGCTTTATTTATGAAGAGGTGAATAATGTGTTAAACTTTTTTTTGATTATATATCTGTAACGAGTTCGATGAATGAGAGCAGGCGGGGTTGTCGTTCTCTCCGCAGGAGATCGATTTATTTGGCGATACAAAACTGAACAGAAATCTCAAAGGGTAACAAAAAGGTCCATTTAGCCGTCTCTCGGTGAATCTGGCTCAGCGTCACGCTCGCTCCGGACCTCCCTGGTCCGTTCGCTCCCGGGTCTCCTACTATAACAGAAAACAGGCACATAAGTACAGCCTCCCTGATTGACCTGAGTGCAGACACCTGCTCGTCACCAGGTTCAATCCCCCCCCCCCGGCCAATCCCGTGCGCTCCCCCTGCAGGCCAGACGTCGCACGTCCCCCCACACGCCCCCACCGCCCGACACCGGCCGGGGTCACATCCGGCCGCCGACTCACTCCCCCCCCCCGGAGCGGGAGAGGAAGTCTGCCACGGCCATTTGTGCCCCAGGCCTGTGCACGACCCGAAAGTTAAAGGGCTGCAACGCGAGGTACCACCGGGTGATCCTCGCGTTGGCGTCCTTCATGCGGTGGAGCCACTGGAGGGGGGCGTGGTCGGAGTAGAGGGTGAATGCGCGCCCCAACAGGTAGTAGCGAAGGGCGCCGACCGCCCACCGGATGGCGAGACACTCCTTCTCCACTGTGCTGTACCGACCCTCCCGGTCCGATAGTTTCCGGCTCAGGTACAGCAACGGGCGGTCGACCCCCTCCACCTGCTGGGTCAGGACCGTGCCCAGCCCCCTATCCGACGCGTCCGTCTGCAGGGAGAAAGGGAGATCAAAGTTAGGGGCGCATAGGACCGACTCTCCACAGAGGGCTGTTTTAATAGCCTCAAACGACACCTGGCATGGCTCCGACCACTGGACTGTATCTGGGGCCCTCTTACGGGTGAGGTCGGTCAAGGGGCTGGCCAGGTCCGAGAAGTGTGGCACAAACTGCCGGTAGTACCCTGCCAGCCCCAAGAACCGCCTCACCTCCTTCTTGGTTCTGGGCCGAGCGGAGGCGGCCACCGCCGTGGTTTTAGCGACCTGTGGCCGGACCTCCCCCCCCCCCAGGTGGTACCCCAGATACTGGATCTCCCTCCGCCCGATTACGCACTTCTTCGGGTTGGCCGTGAGCCCCGCTCGTCTCAGCGACTGAAGGACGGCCGCCACCTGCCGCACATGCTGCTCCCACGTTCCACTATAGATGACCACGTCATCAATGTAGGCAGCAGCATACGCGGCGTGTGGCCGTAACACCCGGTCCATCAGTCGCTGAAACGTGGCCGGGGCCCCGAACAACCCAAACGGAAGCACCTTGAACTGGTATAAACCGAGCGGAGTGGAGAACGCCGTTTTTTCCCGGGCCGCTGGAGACAGCGGAATCTGCCAGTAGCCCTTCGTGCAGTCCAGAGTCGTATAATAGGTGGCCATGCCAAGCCGGTCCACGAGCTCGTCGATCCGAGGCATTGGGTAGGCGTCGAACTTTGAGACCGCGTTCACCCTACGATAGTCCACACAGAATCGGACCGACCCGTCCGGCTTCCCCACAAGCACGACGGGACTGCACCAGTCGCTGTGGGACTCCTCGACCACGCCCAACTCTAACATGGTTGCTAATTCGCGCCGTACCACATCTTGTTTGTGGACGGGCAGCCTATAGGGGCGTGTCCGCACCGTTAACCCGGGCTGCGTCTCGATGTCGTGAGTAATTAGCGGGGTGCGACCGGGCAGGGGCGAAAAGACGTCAGCGAACTGGAGTTGCAGGCCGGCAACGTCCCGCACCTGACTCCGCGAGAGGTCCTCGCCCTGACCTACCGGAGGGGTGGGACCTGGGCCCGGGACTTCCGGCCCGAGCTCTTCTCCCTCCGGCAGCGTCGACGCAAACGCGACAGGGACCACGTCGTTCCACCTCTTCAGGAGGTTGATGTGGTACACCTGTTTGTTTTCGCCCCTGTCCGAACGCGCTACCTCGTAATCCACGTCCCCGACTCGCCGCGTGACCACGAAGGGCCCTTGCCACTTCGCGAGTAATTTGGTGTTAGAGGTGGGCAGCAGTACCAGGACCTTGTCCCCCGGGGTGAGATCGCGTAATCTAGTCCCTCTGTCGTACAGGCGTCTCTGACTCTCCTGGGCGCGGTGCAAATGCTCACGTGACAATACCCCTAGTGAGTGAAGCTTTGCACGCAGGTCCATGACGTACTGGATTTCGTTTTTGCTGTCACTGGACCCCTCCTCCCAGTTTTCTTTAATGAGGTCCAGGACGCCCCTGGGCTTGCGCCCATAGAGTAACTCAAATGGGGAAAACCCCGTGGAAGCCTGGGGCACTTCCCGCACTGCAAACAACAGAGGGTCTAGCCATTGATGCCAATTTCGAGCATCTTCATGTACGAACTTGCGGATCATGGACTTTAACGTCCGGTTAAACCTCTCACACAAGCCGTCCGTGGCTGGGTGATAGACGCTTGTGCGGACAGCCTTGACCTTCAACAACCCGTAAAGTTCTCTAATCGTGCGTGACATGAAATTGGTGCCCTGGTCAGTGAGAATCTCTTTCGGGATTCCCACCCGCGATACGACATGAAACAACGCCTGCGCAACACTCTTCGCGGAGATGTTGCGCAACGGAATTGCTTCCGGGTATCGGGTTGCGTAGTCGATCAGGACTAACACAAATCGATACCCTTGTGCGGAACGTTCTAATGGCCCGATAATGTCCATGCCAACGCGGTCGAAGGGGGCTTCCACCAGGGGGAGGGGCCGTAAGGGAGCCCTGGGGACGGCCGGGGGATTCACCAGCTGGCATTTGGGGCAGGATGCGCACCACCTGCGCACTTCCGCCCGAATCCCCGGCCAATAGAACCGGCCCATTATCCGGTTGAGTGTTTTCTCGTACCCCAAATGGCCCGCCATTGGGTTGTAATGCGCCGCCTGGAAGACCATTTCCCGGCGGCTCCTTGGCACCAACAACTGGGTGATCACCTCCTCACTCTGGGTGTCACGACTCACCCGAAATAGCCTGTCCCTAACCACCATGAAGTGTGGGTAAGTCAGCGCCGCGTCTGGCCGGACCCGACTCCCATCAATACTTATCACCTGGTCGTAGGCTGAGCTCAATGTGGCGTCACGAGACTGCTCGAGGGGGAAATCCTCCACCGGTGGGAATCTCGGCGCTGGGACCTCGGGGTGAGGACCCCCCCCTTCCCCCGATTCCTGAGCAGCGTCGGGCGCCCCCGCCTCGGCGCAGAATACCGCACATGACTTACATATCCCTACCTGTCGTGTCCGCATCCCCGTAGTCCCCCTAACTGCCTGTTGGAACCCCGCCCAATCCAACCCAAGAATCAGGGGATGCGAGAGGCTCGAACTAACCGCCGCCTTCACCCTATATTTTCTACCCCCACAACGAATTTCGATGGGGACCAAAGGATACTCGTGCACATCCCCGTGTATACACCTCACCGAAACGTTCAACGCCTCCACCAATGCCTCAGACCGCACCAGGCGCTGGTGGATCATGGTCTGCATGCAGCCCGAGTCCAACAGCGCCTGGTGCGTCCCCCGCTGTATCCTCACCGGGATACGGTACGCCTCGCCGGGACCATGGGGAGGAGACGGGGCCCCGGTGACGCGGACGACCTGACCCACCTCCATCATGGGGCACTCCCGCCGGAAGTGGCCAGGCCGCCCACACCGCCAACACCCCTCCCCTGCCGCCTGAGCGCCCGTCTGTGGAAGGGGGGGTGGAAGGCGACTCATGTGCCCGCTCTGGACCGCCCCCCCCCCCATCTCGCCCTCGGCGCCGGGGTTGGCCTCTCCCGCCGTGGGGCAGCCGCCCCGGTACGTGGGCCCGGTGTCGGCGGTCGCTGGCTCGTCGGTGGTGGCTGCAGGTGGCTCTCCGCCAGGTCGACCGCAGCAGCGAGGCTCTCGGGCCGGTGGTACCGGACCCAGGCGGAGGTCCGAGCCGGCAGCCCCTCCACGAATCTTTCCAAGACCACGTGCTCGACCACGTCCTCCGCCGTGTTCTGGTCTGGGACCAGCCACCTCTTGGCCTGGTCCCTCAGCTGCTGGGCGAAGGCGAAGGGTCGGTCCCCCTCGCTGAAGGCCAGCGCCCGGAATCGCCGCCGATGTTCCTCGGGGTAGAGACCCAGCCGGTCCCGGATGGCCCTGGTGATCGCGTCGTAGTCCCGCTGGGCCCCGGCCGGCAGGCTGTGGGCCGCGAGCTGCGCCTCTCCGGTCAGGAGCGGTAGGAGCCGGTGCGCCCACTCCGGTCGAGGCCACCCCGAGACCTCGGCCACCCCCTGGAAGGTTTCGAGGAAGGCTTCCGCGTCGTCGGCCTCCCCCATCTTCGGGACGTGAATCTGGGCTGTGGGTCCCGGCCCTCGGGGTCCTCCGCCGCGTCCGCCGGAGGTGAGGAGCTCATGGAGCATGGCCCGATCGGCGGCAAAGGACTGGGCCAGCTCCGTGAGCACCTCGTTCTGTGCCTGGTGAAGCTGGCCTTGCCTCTCGGCCATCTGGGCCAGGTGCCCGAGTACATTTCCCAACGGGGACTGGTCCATTTGTCTGCTCTCGCGGCCCCACATTGGGCTCCAGTGTAACGAGTTCGATGAATGAGAGCAGGCGGGGTTGTCGTTCTCTCCGCAGGAGATCGATTTATTTGGCGATACAAAACTGAACAGAAATCTCAAAGGGTAACAAAAAGGTCCATTTAGCCGTCTCTCGGTGAATCTGGCTCAGCGTCACGCTCGCTCCGGACCTCCCTGGTCCGTTCGCTCCCGGGTCTCCTACTATAACAGAAAACAGGCACATAAGTACAGCCTCCCTGATTGACCTGAGTGCAGACACCTGCTCGTAACCAGGTTCAATCCCCCCCCCCGGCCAATCCCGTGCGCTCCCAACCTGTCCATACTCCCCCTGCAGGCCAGACGTCGCTCGTCCCCCCACAATATCCCTATCAACAGAGCCGGTATGTGTTAGTGAAGGGCGTCTAGAGAATAGGACTTTTACCCTCATTATTAGTACTCAGCGTGCTGCATCGAGTGTTGAATAATTGGCCAGGGCATTAATACAACACATTTAATATTGCATCAAAAGTCCCTGCCGTGATATAAAACCATACTGTTCAAAGCAAGCAATCAACCCCTGAGAAAATAAGTGATGTGAAAAAAGCATCCAAACTACATATCAGCTCATCGTTATCCATGCATACATTTACACTATATCACAAGTTATTAAGTCATATTTATATATATGTATATTTGTTTTCATATGTATATATTACATTACATTACCTATGTGTGTGTGCATATATAATATATGTAAAGAAAATGGATAAGTCCTGTATATTTCTTCTTCTTCATACATTCTCTCAATTATAGCTAAAACAAACAAAAACATAAAATATCACTTTCAAAGAAAACCCTTCAGTAAGGTTATCTATATTAATCCTGGAATTGGAAATTTGTGAAGGGTTATAAATTAATCTATCACAGCTCGGTCACCTTTAGCCATTGAGATAGATGGCTAGCAGAACCTTGATTGATTCAAACTCATTGATTTCCATTTTGTAGCTCGGACACTGTTTTCTACTTGCTTATAATCCTACTACACTGTCTTTATTAATAATGCTTCATGCATTTTCAAGCTGGCCAACCAATCAAATTTGAAATTCTATGTATGAATTATTTATGTCCAACTTAATTAGAGCAAAGCAAGTCAATCATTTCAACTTTGATTAGAAAATGGAAGATTATAATAAATAATATAATCAATATTAATAGCCTGATAATATTACATAAAATGTGAGGTTGATAGATTTATAATTGTATTGACCTATTTGTTCTGTAAACTAAAGGCCATAGCTTACATGTAGGACAGCAATTATCATTGTTAGAATTAAAAAGGCGTTCTCTCTGGAACCATTTGTCTGTTCTGGGCTAGTGTAGAAACATTTGGTTAACGTCTCCAACTCTGTTGAAAAATAACTGTTCCCTTTTGTATATATAAAGAGCTCATTCTAAGTTAATGAATGATTCTTATTTTCATGGTATAAATCGCTATTTAAAAGGCCACTTAATTCTACACACTGCACCTTTAATGCTCTTTAGATTAGCAAATTTTTTTTGCCACATTGTTTACACTTATTTCGTATATCCTTTGTTGAAAAAAGTATGACATGAATATTGCCCAAAATATTATTTGACACAATGGAAGACTTCAAGATTTTGTTGATGATTCCAACCAGGGCTGTGTGGAGCACATATTAAAAATAATATCCAATATCTGCTCCAGCCTCATTATTTTTGTGCCTTGTAGAATCAAGATATGTTTTTTTTTTTGGTTTGCCTAGCGGAGGCACTGGATGTTATAACAAAATAAAATACATTTCCCTGAAATTGCAAGGGTGTTACATCCATAAGATACTTCATTGCTACGGATTTGAAATTTGAGGATTTCTCTCTAAAGCCCCTTTCACACATGCAGTCTTACCCTGCAATGTTCTGTAATATTTCCTGTATGGGTTCATGTGTGAATGGGAAGAAGGATCAATACTCCGGGAATTCTGCACTAGCTATTTAACCTGCTCAAGACTAAGGAAAATTTTCCGATTACTTCAGGGTAACGTTGTTTGAAGTAAGACGCGAGCTAACCTATCACTCCATTTAGGACGTATATGAAAATCAGCAACTGGTTATCTAAAGGCGCCATAATTATCGGCGATCCGATAGCAATATCAATAAAGCCTTTATTCTTGACAGCTTCCTAAATAAGGGAGCTCCCCTCAGTCCGCAAGTTTATGGCAGTTTTATCCATCAGTGTATAGTAAGGGAACCAATCTCAAGACTTGGCTTTGGATGCAAGATCAGCGAATTTGGATATAATGATCTGCTTTTTTGGGTGATCTGGTAGTAATATCAATACAGCTTCTGTACAGGTTGCAAAATAAGGGACTGTTTCTTGGCCCATATTCCGGCATGTGTAGACAGCAATATTCTTGAACGTAGATGCATGTGGGATTAGTGTAAATGATTAACGACCCCTGAAATGTTATCCCAGGGAAATTTGTTATCATGAACGACATTAGTTAATGATCTAGTAATCATTAACTAATGGTGTTCATCTTAACAAATGGTGTTCATGTTTATGGTGTTTATGGTGTCATAAATCGGCGTCAAAATGATTTTTTTTATCTTTACAAAAAGGAAAAAAATTCCTGCACAACAAATATTATTGCAAGCACTTTTGCTGGACAAGCAGTTATTCTCTGCTTGCAAAAGCAATAATAAAGCTAAACGATTAATTGAGCATGCACATAAAGTGCAGCAGCACGACATTTACGTCCCCATGTGCAAAAAATGCTATCTTTGCTCTTGTGCTCAGTTTGAATTTTACTTCTTATTCCAATATGCGCTCGAGTGCAGTTAAAATGCTCGAAATCAATTGTTTTGTGCCTGGATGTGTTTGCTTGAGAAAATAAAAATAATCTTAAAAAAGATTATTGGCTGTGATATCTGGCCTTATATGTAAGTTAAGGGTAAGTAAGTTTAGGGTTTTCATTCATGCAAAAAGTAATAGGGTTTTCCTCTAATTCTAATTCTGTATAATAATGCTTTTTACTGCTTCAGCTTATGTTCATTAATGGTTGAATAATAAGTTGAGTTTGTACAGGTATAAGAGTGGTACAACAAGAAGAGCCTCTGTGTATGAACCATGAGTGACCAAGAAGGGTGAACACCAACTCTCTTTGTCGACCTTAGGTATATTGATTAAACCATGTGTCGGTGTGTTGATTTCTACTACCCTCTATTCCCCACCATTTAAAAATCTAAGTAACAATAAACCTGAGTTCACACCGGATGTCCTTCTCTGAGAGGTGTGAGTGTCATGTCTAGCCATGCGCTGCAGAAGCTGTAGGACACCAATAACACAAATAGTAACACAATTTACTTCTCACAATATATGTTCCACTTTGCTTCTTGATGAGTATAAGGCCTGCACACCAACAGAAAAAAAAGAGGCGTCCTCAATCAATCTATTCAAGTCTGCTCATAGATACATCACTCTGTTGACAGACGTCATTCATCTCTGAAAATAGTGTTTCACAAATGGATTATAAGCAAGAAAAGGACTGACGATTCTGAGATTCATCGCTAATACTCTAGAGAGCCTTCCATCGTGCTGTCATATCACTCTTCTTCTTGAGTTTTGGTAAATGCTGTGCTCCATCTCCCCTAGAAGGATGCATCAGCTGTCTGTCAGGAAGGATGTTTGCTAATACACCGATTTTGATAAGGTATTTAGAAGTATTCAGTGTGCAGGTACAACTGGAATGGCTATATGATTGTGCTCTGAATTTGAAGGGCAGATATGTGTTAAAAACACTTTAATATACCTTTGTTATTGTTTTGCGAAAATACAGTTGAAATAACCATTTCAAATGTTTATTTTGTCTTTACTGAGTGCTCTATTCCACAACAGATAAAGAAAAACAAGAGTCCTCTCTGATTGAGACTGGAACAATACCTATGTGTGTGTGTGTGTGTGTGTGTGGGGGGGGGCTGGGGTATAATGGGGCCTATGTTTGTGTGTGTGCGTGAGTATGTGAGTGACAGGCCTGTCCATTATAGGGCCTCGGTGTGTGGCAGAGAGAGTCACAGGCCTGTGTGTGTATGATGGGGCCTGTATGTGTCTTAGTGTGTGAGTGACAGGCCTGTGTATGATGGGGCCTGTGTGTGTATGATGGGGCCTCTATGTGTGTTAGTGTGTGAGTGACAGGCCTGTGTATGATGGGGCCTCTTTGTGTGCGAGAGTCACAGGCCTGTGTGTGTATGATGGGGCCTCTATGTGTGTTAGTGTGTGAGTGACAGGCCTGTGTATGATGGGGCCTCTTTGTGTGCGAGAGAGTCAGAGGCCTGTGTGTATGATGGGGCCTGTGTGTGTGTGTATGGGTGTGTAAGTGTGTTTGTGTGTGTGAGAGTGACAGGCCTGTGGTTGATGGGGCCTGTGTGTGTTTCTGGGAGCCTTTTTTGCTACGTCAGGTGTTTTTTTTTGTTAAACTGAGATGGTCAGCGCTTAAAGGGGAACTATGCAACTTTGGCCACTTCTTCGCTGTTTTCTTGGTTTGCGCTCGCATTGAGCTCCCCCTACAGCTTCGGAGGAGATATTTTACAACACTGTCGTAAGAACTGGTTGACGACCCTTCCCAATCCACTTCTACGTTAGCCATGTGCATTTGTTTTTAAAGGAGCCGGCGAATGCGTGGAGCCATGTCCGAGGTAGACGTTCATAAAGAGTAGACAAGGTTGTACATTTTGAAAGGGTGTATGTGTTACAATAATCCCATCCTTTTTTATAGTTGACGGGGAGATGTTATATCCTAGATTAGCATTGTTTTATCTTTGGTTGTTGAACAGAACGATCAGTGTAAGAGTGTTGGCCAACATAAAACATAACTATTGTAGAATGTATGTGTGTGTTTGCTGGGACCACTTTATCCAGGACGGTAACTCCGGTCAGAGAGTAGACGCATACACAGGGAACAGTTCAGGATGTTTATATCTCTTGGAGACGAATGACATCAATGATGGATTCAATTCAAGTAACCGAATGAATGACGGAATGGATGAACAGATGTATGAATGAATGAATGATGTTGGAATGAAGGAACGATGTTGGAATGAACGAATGATGTTGGAATGACCGAATGACGTTGGAATGAAGGAATGATGTTGGAATGAACGAATGATGGAATGGTTTTTCTGTAAGACAGAATAAGAAATAGACAAATAGTTATTACTAGAGTTACCTACTAAAACACCGGGCTCTAGAACTAGCAACATCCCATAAATGCTATATAAACATTACTGGCATAAATAGCTTCCACATGCACACGTTAACACAATGATGCAATAGTGCAATATAACGGCCGACATGGTGCGGCAGAGTGACGGACACATGCTACACGAGGTGCAGGCTAATACACTAGCTACCCAATTTGTGAGTGAATCAATTAACAAAGTAGCAGAACCACACAAATCACGGCCACTATAAGGAACCAAATTACGGAATGTATATAACATTTACATTACGTAAATACACGTGGTTCAATAGTACTCACTCTTCACGAACGCATTCTCTGCCGTGGCGTGTTAAGCAGTCGCGCCCAACGAGCTCTGGCGCGGCCCCGTACAACTCGTAACTCTAGGACCCTACGACGCTACCTGGGCTGCCCAAAGTGCCTGAATAGAAATAACGCTATATACACGATACGATATTTGAAACTAATAGGGAATTTACAACAATAACGATAGCATGAACAATTTGCGCAGCAATCATACATATATGTATCTGCTCAAGTACGTCCCTTGTGTATGGAATTACAGGGAAATGGATTCAGAGATCAAGATGGTATGCTGTCGCTAGTCCCCGCAGGAGAGTTGTCATAGGCAGATGCTGTGTCTGGAAGATTAGGGACACATTTACGTTTAGGTATAAATGCCTGCAAATAAACATTGTAAATAAATATAATTGTATATGGTTTTAAAATGTTTCCATTTTTTTTAAATAACAGATGTTTGCACAACCTTTCTTTAATTTGTTCAATAATACACACTTAAGTTAGAAAAATATTTATTTTGGATATTGAAAGAAATGCAAGTGACAGTTCTTCATGGTTTGTTTTTTGCCTTACGGCTATTGTGTAACATCTTCTTGAGGGTTCTCTAGTTTTCCTCGTGACACTTGTACCCGCACAAGTTCGGATGTGGGTGGTGGCTGTACCGGGGCAGGTAGGCTGAGCCGTCTTGGGTCATTAAGCCTCAAGCCTCATAACAATGCTGTTTGCCAACGCTTGTAACTAAGAAAAAATACAAAGCAATCTTTTGACAAACATGTTTATGTAACCGATGTCTTTCTGCGTTGTGTCTTGTATCTTTGAGTGAGGCACACACACAGGAGTCGAGTGATGGAGGTTTATTCTTTCAAAAGGAGACAAAACAACACAGGTGTCACACACAATCCGGGATATCTCTCTCCACTCAGCTCCGTGCATCAGCGCTCACTCACCTTAGCTTAATATATCCTGTGACTTTCAATGAATACATGTAGGGGATAAATTATAAAAATGTAAACAAAGCATAAAATGATCTTAAATAAAAAGACAGTATATAAAATATATACACTGATAAAGGAAATAAAATATAATAAAGAATTGTCATTTTCCTCTCACACTCATTTTACATATTATACCATAAACAAAAACACATAACAGGCATACCTTTCAAAAGGAGACAAAACAACACAGGCGTCACACACAATCCGGGATTTCTCTCTCCACTCTACAAAATAAAGGAAGCAAACAATTGACCACACATACCGGATCACACAACTGCATTTGTAATATCAACGCGGGAAATACAGCGATCTTCCTCCCATGCCGAATCTCACGCGGCCGGGAAACCCCGTAGTAGGCTAACACCAGCTCAAGCTAGTTCACGAGTTAAAAGTTAAAAAGTCCACCCTTCCAACAATTCAATGACTAAAAAATTGTCTACGAACCAGGGAGTTTCTCCCACGTGCCTAAAAGCATGTCGCAAAGCAGTGTGAACCACCACAACCGTTCAAGGGCAACCAACAAGGGGTTAACATAAAAATCTAACGGAGAGAGACACAAACGCCACTCACCAGCTCCGTGCATCAGTGCTCACTGACGCTAGACACACAGGTGCAACGCCAAACCACTCCCCAGGGAAACAAAAGGCATGCCATAGGAAACAACGAAACCAACTTACTTAGGAACCAATATTTGGTGGAGTTCACAATAAAAAAAAAGGTATGAACAATAATAAAAAAATAAAACAAAATCCAATTAAATTTAGCTTGGCTACATTTACAAGCGGGGAACTACACCAAAGGTATAACATGGCTAAAGCTATAATGGAGGTTCACGTATCGTAACAGTTCTGTTACCGACAAATATGTGCTAACTAGCAGCTCTCTTGCAAGGTACTGCATTATATGGCCAGCTGGACATATCACATGATATAGGCTATACACTCTTTGAACGAGATAGACAAACAGCAAAACAACCATGAAAACAAACGTGTTTGGTAGCGAGTAGGCCTACGCTAACACCCCAGCAAGCAAGCAAGCTAGAAACATACAGGGCTCACAACAAAACGGTCGAGCAAACACGTTTTTACAGAGACTATCAACATCAAGAAGCCACAATACAAAGAGGACAAAGTTCACCCAAGGGTAGGCCTACTTACAATTTCAAGAGCAACACGGCCATGGCAAGTCGTCATCCGATTTGCAGTCTTCTTTTTCTTTCAGTTCACACTATTCCTGAGAAGCTCGCCCAAAGTTTACTCGTGTCTGGCCTCTCTGTCGGTCAGTCTCCCTTTTCTCTCTGACATTGGGTTTCTCTGTCTCTTTAAGGTCAGCTGATCCATGATGAATGTAACAATCCCTTCGCTACTTGTGTTTATATCGAGCCGGTTCCGTGTTTCTGTAGTGCCATAAAGCAATTTGGTGCTTCGCGAGACCCGAGACTCCTGCGAGAGTGGGTGGCGGGTCGCTGGCAGAAACTTGCATATTCCCTTTTTCCTCAAAGATGCGCTAGGGGGAGTCCAAACAGTGACCAATCGACCCATAAAGTGTTATAGAACCATCACAATGACTCTAAACCTGTTATGTTAATGTAAATTAAGCCAAAAAAGTTGCATAGTTCCCCTTTAAATGTTTGACACTCACCACTTCCTCTTCCAGAGAATGTGGTAAACCCATGGGATGGTGAGATTAAGGGGAACATAAAAACTTTTAATCATTCACAACAATTAATCAGCTGCAAAAAAAAGATGTCAATTATGTTTCATTCAATCCCCTAATTGCTCGCTGCTCTAACCAAGAGCTTGTCTGCTAATAAAAATGTATATATTTTTTATTTTTTTTATTTTTTATTATATTTTTCCCGGGCCTCAAAAAAGATTGCCTCTGCAACATGGCCAAGTACTGGATGAAGAACGGGGTGCCAGTGCCTGAGAACCGGAACGAGTGGGCCTCGCAACTCAAATGAAAAGGCAGCCAAGGGACAATTAGTGAGACACCATGTTAAAACATTTACCTGCAGAGCAAGCCATTATGCTCGCCATGGTGCACCTGGCAGAAAGTATCTTCCAGCTGACTTGAATGTGAAAATGATAAATGAACTCATCCGTCATCAAAATGCAGACAACATACACATATTTACATTCTATGATCTGCTAAACGCTGTGGAGGAAACTTTCGAAATTGCATTTGATGTAATGCAGAATCTGGTGCTGCCAAAATCACCCATTTCACAAACCTACTATTCAAGACTGCTGTAAAGATTGATTTTGGTGTAGTTTGCCACCATGACAATGGTTTTGCCGTATTATTTGCGCACTTTTGTTCAGCATGAACTCAGAGAACACCTTGAGGAATTTCTCATATTCCTGCTTTGGGCAAAAATAAAACATTAATGTACTATTTCTGCTTTCTCCCCTGAAGAAGCAGAAGTTCAAATAATTGAGAATAAATGACATCTTTCCAATCTGTAGACACCGTTTCTTGCCACTGTTCCTCCTCTTGATCATTTAAGATCAGACAAGGTGGGCTTCAAGCAGCAGTACATTGGTAACTTCTGTTACCATTCTTAAAGTGTGGGAAGCAGTTGGACACCTTCAAACCAGCTGCTGCCCTGAGGATCAGCTGTGTCAAGTAGGCAAAGAAATTTCCTAAAACTGCTAGGTAATAAAGGGTAGGATAAGATAAGGCTTAATTTATCCCCAGTGTGGTTGTTTTGCCACAGTAGCGATGATAGAGAAGGTTCAGGATGGTTGCTGTTGGGTGTGGGAGGTGACAGTGTTGGCAGACAGGACTTGGAGGAAAGCAGTGATGAGGACTGAGGTATGGTAGGATAAGATAAGCCTTTATTAATTTGGTTTTCCCATAGCAGCAATGAAAGAGAAGGTCCAGGATGGTCCTTTTCGCTCTTCTTTCTTTGTTTGTGTGTGTGTGTGTGTGTGTGTGTGTGTGTGTGTGTGTGTGTGTGTGTGTGTGTGTGTGTGTGTGTGTGTGTGTGTGTGTGTATGTTTAATGTTTCCTGTCTGGATCTGACTTAATGCTCTCTTTTTAGTATCATATTTCTGCACATGAAAGTCCACTATATTTCTCCCTTTTGGTTAGGTTGTTTGGAGTTTGATCATATCATGTATCGATGTATACATATTTTTATGTGCAGAGTGTTCAAAGCAATAAACAGCCACACATTCTTTAACAAGGTAACGTAATATAATAATATAATCAAGGCAGGTAGCGCTGTACACACTTATCCACAAAAATTAGCAAATTGAACTTTAACAAATTTAAATCAATGTATCAAATAAATGGTTTGCTATAAACATTATTTATTATGCATTAATTGACTCGTTATTGACTTGTAAGCATCCCTTCTTGTGTGTGTTTAGTGACTAAACATAATTTGGAGACCAGACAGATAGCCGTGTCGCTGATCAGTCACGTAGTCTGACGTGGAAATGTAATGGAAATGTAATGGACATACAAAAACAATGTTTTTTTCGTAAGCATTGTAACTGGCCTAAACATGTTGTTAAAAATATCCAAACTACAGTTACTCCTGTAATTAGATCATTTGTAAAATCAAATTACAGGATTATCCTTTGACAGGTAGGTGATCTTATGTTGGCCGACGTATGCACGTCTCAGGTTGCCCACAGTGCTCCAAGATATTCTCAGGGGGTTTGTGTGTTCTGTGATAGTTACAAAATAGGAGGAAGCATTACTACCAGGGCGGTCAGGAAACACATCCTGAGCACTGTTATCAAACAACCTGGTCATTACAAGCGTTTTGATATGGAAAAGTGAGAATCAAGTTTGACTTGCATCATTGTGTCTCTGATGTATATATTGCATCCATTTTTCCATTACTTTGCTATGGCTTCAATATGCTACTCAAATGCCGCCAAATGATGCAGTCTGGAAAGTAAAAGAGTGCTGTACTTGCTTGGCAGTCCAATGGTTTCTGGATTTCATTGATATTCTGTAACCCAGAATAATCAGTTCAATGCTTTTCCATGCAGTCATGGGTAATGTAACAGTGAGGAGGGTTATCCAGCTCCTGTTTACACACACACACACACACACACACACACACACACACATACCAGAGTTGAGTGATCAATAGAGACGTGGCCAGTTGACTTGTCTTTCAGAAAAACCGCCAATGACAGAAAAGCTTGAATCAAACCATTTTCCTGTCTTTTAATGAGCGCCGGCGTCTTTGAAGCTTGCCCGACATGTAACGCTGACTCTGGATATATGTTGGGTTTAATCTCAAGGAAGAACAAAAATTTACAAGTTACTCTTGAGAATGAAACACACCAAAGTAAGTGTTTTGAGTCTTTCTAATCATGCTTACATAACACAAAAAAATTTATTGACGTGGTAAGTTGTTTGTGCTGTTTTCAAATGGTATCTGATCATTTTCTGAAAAAGCAAGATTAGGTTTTGCAAAAAATAAACACAACTTTTCATCTACTTTTATTTAAACATTTAACATAACCATACTTTAATGTTGTTTTTTTCAAAGCAAAAAATGTTTGCTCATTAAAACTATAGTATAAACCTATTGTAAACAGATATTCTACTTTTATTTACCAAAGGATTGCTTTTATTTAGATATTACAAACCGCACAGCTAATGAATATGCAACAATGTGTGATAGCTAGACAGTGTTTTGAAGTTCAAATAAATACCTTTGCATTCCAAATATATTTTGGGAAGTAAAGCAAGATGGCCACATGACGTAGCACATTTCCCACAGTAGAGACGTGGGACACACAACAAATCCTGCAAGATTGCTGACTAATTGATGAGGATTCACCGAGTGTTGGTGTGCAACACCGTATGCAAACCGACAGACACTTTGCAGCCAGCGATGGCCATACACGTGAGTTTATGTTGGCCTGCAGAGCGTCATACTTCACAGATAGAGTACAACAATAAGTACTAGAACTGCGAGTAGTCACGAAAGGTATTCATAGCCCACACAGTGCCTAGCCCAAGCCTAAATGAATCACGGGGCAGTCATTAGTCCTAGACGCGACTATTCCTCTGCTCTGACAGGTGTGGGTCTTTGATATTCGGCACTGGGTATTTTTTTACTCCTGAAAACAAACACACATGCAAACACAGACACACAAACACAAACACAGACACACAGTCACATAAACAAAGACAAACACATACACACAAACACACACACAGACATGTACACATACACATACACGCATACACACTCACACACACATACCGTAGATGCCGTTTATTAGGTTTTTTTGGCCCCCCTATAGGAGAAGTGGTCCATTGCTCTTATGAGGAATTACAAGTTGAAGGCTGGTGCCCTATATGTGCATGGAAAGTTTCCATTTTCTGCTAACTTCTGACACGGACTTGTGATAGAATAATGTTTGCTGACTAACATATGACGAATTTGACTTATCTCTACACATTTTTATGCGATCAAAAATCCCCTCTAAAATTAAAGGGCTGTTATCATGCTTTTTTGACTTTTCCCTTTGCTTTAGACTGTTAAATGACGTATGATAACATGTATGACGTCCGCTAAACTAGAAAAATCTGGAGCCAAGGGGAGTATTGCGCCAACCGAGAACAACAATAGTATGATGACAGACTGTGTAGCGAGCTGTGCTGAAGTACAGAAGTCGCGCCTCCCGGCTACCGGCAATGTTTACAACTTCTCGGGGGTGTGAATTTGCAGACACACTCGCAACAGAGTGGGGGCGCTGACCAATCACAGCAGATTGGTATTCTCAGGAGGGGGGCCTTAACGTGACATGATACAAAACAAAATGTTTTTGAAATTGGTTTCGCAGAAATTAACCGTGTGAGAATAATAAGGGCTTTTTATAACGTCAAGGCATTTAACCATAATCTAGTAGTACCCCCAAATGCAATTATTTAACAAAAAAAACATGATATGTGATCTTTAAGATCAGACACGTCTGCTTTCTAGGTCTGTGATCTTCTCACTCTCTTTACACTTTGTGGCAACCCGGCCCTGACACAGAGGCCTTGGAAGCCCAGGGGGCAGTTGGTGCAGGTGGTATACCACCCAATTCCCAGGGACAGCGCCAGGGACCGCATTAGCGCGGCCCCACTCAACGCCAAGGGGAAACACCTGCGAAGGAGTAAGGGGATCAGATGCAGGTGAGGGATAAAAGTGGAGCTGAAACGCTGCCGAGAGGAACATGTGGGTCCAATACAGGATCTCGGACCGGACTGAGATTCCTTCCACGGACGGACCATTGCCCAGAGACTCGTTCCAAAGGAGACCGGAGGATGACATGGACAGACGTCCGCATCCAGAGACCGGGACAGCGTGGGAGATAAGACCGCAGCATCCACAGTGGCTCACGGAGCCCAGACTTTGATGTATAGTTGTACGTGGCGGTAGATACCCCATGCTATGCTTTGGATTTAATAAAATTCGCCTGTTTCGACTTTTTTCACAAGAGAGACTCGCACTGATTGGGGGGAGGCGGGGCACGATGGAACCGGGTTACCACATATGGTGGAGAATGCAGGCAATCCGACCGCGCTGCTGATTTTTCTTTTATTCTGGTTTCTTGGAACACCCGACCCCGAATGCAGAACCCAGTCGGAGCCACAGCCGCGGCCGCCGCCCTGAGAGACGCTGCCGTGGAAATGGCAGCCTCTCCGATCTCGGTGCCCACCAGCCGCCTCACGAAGTTAGGACCCGAGGACGATGTGGAGGCATACCTCAAGATTTTCGAGAGGACGGCACGTGGAGAAAAATGGCCGGAACAACAGTGGGCCCACATTTTGGCCCCCTTCCTCACTGGACCCACCCAGCAGGCGAGTCAGAACTTAACCCCAGAACAGGCAAGTCAGTACCAGATACTCAAGCAGGCGGTTCTGGCGTACTATGGACATAGCCTTGCTGCCTGGGCCCAACCGTTCCATGACTGGCAGTTCGATCCCAAGGGCGCCGTGATGTCCCAGATCGCTCAGCATGCTCGGCTGACTAGAAGATGGCTCGCTGGAGATGAAGGCCCCAGCACTCTCGATCAGGTGGTACTGGACAACACCATCCGCCAGCTTCCACTGGACGCCCAGAGAACCCTCCAACCACCCGAACACGGTGGATGAGCTGATTCGCCAGTTGGAGAACTGGCAGGTTGCCCAACAGCTGAGCAGCGTCGTACGGCCACAGCGCCGGCCGATCGAGACCCGTAGGGGCCGACGGGGACTGGAACCACCTCGACGGATAGCTCTGCCGAGACTGCAGACCCAACCGCAGGAGGCGAGAGAGGAAGGGAGCTGTTTTAACGGTGGCCAATCAGAACCCCTCGCTCGCCAGTGCCCAAACAACAGGGACGTGTCTAGGCAGGCGAAGGCCGACCAGGACCATGCCCCCTCACCACCTGTGTCGTCACCCTCCTGTGGCCTGACCTAGCCGTCAGAAGGGCGGGGGAGCCCATGGAGGTCGCCTGCATACATGGGGACACCCACACTTATGCCATGTGCTCATGCGGACCCCGCGAGGGCCCTTCACAGTAAGGGCCGGAATCGCCGGTTGTCTGCGTTGCAGACAGTTGTCTGCAACACACCGGTTGTCTGCGTTGCAGACAACCGGTCCAACATGCCTACGGAGCTCGGGCGCCCCACTCCTCCCGAGCAGAGACATCGGGAGACGGAGATGTCACAGGGAGAGATGGTCCAACACCACCAGGCACACCAGCCCGCCCGACCGGCGAGACTCCCCGCCAGGACCCATCGGGAACCCTCGACACCATGACAGCGTCGGTACAGTCTGCCGTTCTAGGAGAGATGGAGATTTCCCCCCTCACGGAGCTCTCGGGACTTTCCTCCAACCGGGAGGGGGTCAGACCGGCCCGGACAGTTCGCCACCGCCCAACTGCAGGACGACACCCTGAAGTCAGGCCAGGGACCCCACCCGCATTTCTGCACAAGGACAGGCCTTCTTTATAGGATAGTAGAGAGGGAGAGAGTAATAACAGAGCAGTTGGTGGTGCCTCGCCCGTATATCAGTAAGGTCCTCTTCATGGCCCACACGCATGTCTTAGGGGCCCACCTAGGCAAGGACAAAACTAGGGATTGGATCCTAGACAGGTTATACTGGCCCGGGATAAAAGAGGACGTTACAGAGTACTGCCAGGCGTGTCCGGAGTTCCAGCGAACGGCCCCTCTACCCTCTACCCGATGTCCGTTGATCCCGATGCCCATTATAGAGGTACCCTTTGACCGGCTGGCACTAGACATTGTGGGGCGTCTCCCCAAGACCAGCCGGGGCCATCGATATATATTACTCATGGTGGACTATGCCACCCGCTACCCGGAAGCCTTGCCCCTCTGCGCTGCAACCGCTAAGGCAGTAGCCCGGGAGCTAATGCTGCTTTTATGTCGGGTGGGGACAGCACGGGAGATTTTAACGGACCAGGGGTCGTGTTTTATGTCATGAGTGCTAAAGGAGCTTCTTAGACTCCTACAGGTGAAGCAGCTGAGGACTTCAGTATATCACCCCCAGACGGACGGGCTTGTTGAAAGGTTCAACAAAACCCTGAAGCAGATGCTGAAGAAGGCCATGGAGATGGACGGGACAAACTGGGACAAGCTCCTTCCCCACGTCCTCTTCGCTGTGCGCGAGGAACCCCAGGCCTCCACAGGGTTCTCCCTCTTCAAACTACTATATGGAAGTCGGCCAAGGGGACTCCTGGACCTAGCAAAAGAGGCTTGGGAGAGCCGACCTTCCCCCCATCGTACCCTAGTGGACCACGTCAAACAGGTACGGGAGAGAATGGTGCAGGTCTGGCCCATAGTCCGGGAACATCTTCACAAGACACAGCAAACCCAGGCTCGGCTCTACAACCGCGGGGCCCAGCTGCGCTTCTTCCGGCCGGGTGAGTGGGTCCTGGTTCTCATTCCAACAGCTGAATGCAAGTTCCTGGCCAAGTGGCAGGGACCGTATGAGGTGGTCGACCGCGTGGGGGAAGTGAAGTACCGGGTGGGGGAGGTGAACTACCGGGTGCGGCAGCTGGGGAGGCGTTAACTAACCCAGCTGTATCGTGTTATCCTCCTCAAACAGTGGAAGGCCGGGACAACCCTACTGGTTTCGGTCCCCTTGGTCCTCGTCGCCCGTCAAGGCGTGCCGGAGGCCGATGGGAGAGGACCTCAGTCCCGCCAAGAAACAGGACCTCGCCAACGTTGTGTTGCAGCACCAGGACGTGTTCTCAGAGATACCCGGGAGAACAACGGTCGCTCAACACGACATCAGAACGGCGGCAGGCGCCATGGTGCGCGTACCACCGTACCGGGTTCCAGAGGCCCCTTGGGTCGCCATACGGGCGGAGGTCGCAAAGATGCTCCAGCTCCGAGTGATCGAGGAATCCCACAGCACCTGGTTCAGCCCAGTCGTCCTGGTCCCAAAACCAGACGGCTCTTTAAGATTTTGCAATGACTTCAGGAGACTGAATGAGGTCTCGGAATTTGACTCGTACCTGCCCTGGGTCGATGAACTCAGAGAGCTCGTTACCTCACCACCCTCGACCTCCCCAAGAGATATTGGCAGGTCCCCCTCAAGACTGCCCGGGAGAAAACGGCATTCGCAACCCCCAGGGAACCATACACAGTGCTCCCCTTCGGAGTACATGGCGCTCCGGCCACCTTTCAGCGCATGACCGGCCTACATCGATGATATCATCATCCAAAGTGCCAGCTGGGACGTCCACCTGAGACACCTACGGGCGGTCCTGGGGGAGCTGAGGAAGGCGGACTTCACCGCCAACCCAGCGAAGTGCCATCTGGGCCTAGAGGAGGCCTCCTACCTGGGCTACAGAGTCGGACGCGGGAACGTCCGGCCCCAGGAGGTAAAGGTAAAGACCATCCTGGACTGGCCCCGACCCACCACCAAGAAGCAGGTAAAGTCCTTCCTCGGTCTGGTGGGGTACTGCCAGAGATTCATTCCCGGTTTCGCCACTCTGGCAAGCCCCCTCCATGATCTAACCCGGAAAGCTCTGCCAGACCGCGTTACTTGGTCGGAGGAAGCAGAGGGGGCATTCAGTCTCCTTAGACAAGGCCTTTGCTCCGAGCCCGTACTACTACTACTACCTGCCCCTACTAACTCCTGACTTTACTCTGCCTCTAATAGTCCACTCCGACGCCTCAGAGGTGGGCCTTGGAGCGATCTTCTCACAGGTCCAGAACACGGAGGAACATCCGGTAACGTACATCAGCCGGAAACTCCTCCCCAATTAAAAAAAAGCTACTCCACCGTGGAGAAGGAGGCCCTGGCCATCAAGTGGGCTTTGGACAAGCTGCGGTACTACCTCCTGGGCCGGGAATTCACCCTGGTGACGGACCACACCCCACTCAAGTGGATGGCCACCGCCAAGGATACCAACGCCAGGGTAACAAGGTGGTTTCTGGGCCTACAGGACTACAGGTTCAAGGTGGACCACCGACCAGGACGGGAGCACGCCAACGCCGATGCCCTGTCCGGTCGGGACGCATGCCTCTGGGCAGTCAGAGGTGCCCCGGGGCTTCATCAAAAGGTGGAGGAGTGTGGCAACCCAGCCCCGACACAGAGGCCCTGGAAGCCCAGGGGGCAGGTGGTGCAGGCAGTATACCACCCATTTCCCCCAGAGGGTGCCAGGGACCGCATTAGCGCGGCCCAACTCAACGCCAAGGGGAAACACCTGGGAAGGAGGAAGGGGATCAGACGCAGGCGAGGGATAAAAGTGGAGCTGAAACGCTGCAGAGAGGAACGTGTGGGTCCAATACAGGATCTCGGACCGGAACGAGATTCCTTCCCCGGACGGACCATTGCCCAGTGACTCGTTCCAAAGGACGGACGGACATCCGCATCCAGAGACCGGGACAGCATTGGAGATAGGACCGCAGCGTCCACAGTGGCTCACAGAGCCCAGACTTTGATGTATAGCTTTACGTGGTGGTAGATACCCCATGCTATGCTTTTGATTTAATAAATGCGCCTGTTTCGGCTTTTTTTACAAGAGAGACTCGCACTGATTGAGGGGAGGCGGGGAACGACGGAACCGGGTTACCACAACTTACACCTGCTTTCCGGGAAAACAAATGTCCTCAACAAGCGTTACCAATCCAATATAATAATATTACATAAACCCTAGGATAACAATAGGTATCCATAGATACTCTGTGACTACCTTAAACAATAAGTATTGTTGCTATTGCTGTCATTATTACGTCCTGAATTTCCTATTTTCGGCCTGAATTTCCGAATTTCCTAATTTCCTATTTTTCCTAATTGAGTTTCCTGAAATACGCTGTGCTTGCTGGACTATTTGTGGACTTTGTTTCCTATTTTCACTTTGTCATCGAAACTGACTGATATCCATCACTCCTCTTGAATAGCTCAATTCCAAGATGTCCTCTTTGATTAGTTTATTTTGTGGAATAAATATTCTACCTTTGCAAATTGTAGGAAGAATATAAGAGAATAGGCCTACATTATGAAATATATCTTTTTTTAAACATGTAACTTATATTTTGAGCCCTATATACAGTGTTAAAAAGGCAACAATGCTGACGACAAAGCCTCATCTCTGAATACTACAATGTGCTGTCTTGATGCTGTCAGATATCTATAATCATTGATTCAAGGCCCTCTTGCAATTAGTAGATCAATGCTTAAAAAATAGTCGCACTGTGAGTGGGTATGTGGGTGTGTTCGTATGCAATGTATCCACACTCCAAGTAAATTGGTGTGTAAGGTGTGTATATATATATATATATATATATATATATATATATATATATATATATATATATATATATATATATATATATATATATATATATATATATACAGCCCCGACACAGAGATATATATATATATATATATATATATATATGTATATGCATTCTTAGAGGATGTGTATTTTTGTTAACAATTGTTTGTGTGGTTCTGTGCATGCATAGATTAAGCTCTGATGCAGAGATACTAATTATAATTATGTTCTTATTGAAATAACCTCCTGGTTTTCCTGATCCCTGCTGGTTCTGTTGATTGACCTAGCTATTTTATTTGAGGAGCTGTACAATCAAAAATGTTTTGGTGTAGACAAAGAAGATCGCGATGTGTACTTTTGTCTATCATGTCTTTGTGCCAACTGCTCCAGCAAGGAAAAGCTTTATGCGACTTTTGGTTCCACCCCTACATGTAGCTGGACAGTCGGTGGTTACACTGAATCTTTCTAACACATAGATATTGATTGAAGAATTCATCTTTTAAATGTATAGATGATTTTTCTCGCTGTCAGAATATATTAAAACATGGTTTAGAAAGTGTATATCTTTGTAAAAAATTCAAATGAGAGTGCAGCCCGCCAAAAGAGCAGCCATTAAAGTCTAAGAGTCCAAGTGAGGTTCAGAGGGACACTTCCACAGGAAGTGTCTTAAGGCTAGGATTAGACATAAGCCCTCGCTGCAGCCCTTACTGGGCTCAGCAGAGAGAGACAGACAGAGGGATTGAGATGGGAGGAGACTAGAGGAGCACAGAGGCAGAATTGCTCAGCTTGTTGGAAACTGAGAGAGATGAAAAGACAGCTTTGACATGCCATGCATGTAGTGTGACGTGAGTGAGAGAAAGAGCATGGGGAAAAGATCAGCAGACACCAATAGGGAAGAAGGTAGAAAAGCCTGTCTTTGTTTTTCCTCACTGGTCTCCCAGTTGAAGGGTGTCCTTTTCGGCGTCTCTTGGGTGATACCTCAGAAGACCAGTTCATAGGGCTAGGGTTAGGGTTAGGGTTAGGGTTAGTGCTCTATTCTAACCTGGGGATTTACCAAGAGGGATTTTTCCGTCCTGTCCAATAACCATGGATACAGCCCACTTGGATGTTGCTTCCTCTGACTCAAGAAAGCGTCCGAGAGAAAATAAATCTGTTCTGAATGCAGCTTTGTTTTTGTATGTGTATTCGTGTGTGTGCGTGTCTTTGTTTGTGTGTGATTGTCTGTGCACAGCTGTGTTGTTATTCCATATATGGTATCTTACATAATGTGCTGGTAAACTTCTCTAAATGTGTACCACTTCATTTCATTATGTCTGTCGGATGTCGTACAATGTTTGCATTTAAAACGTGCCAATGGGTTTGCATTTTGCTGCTTTGCACTTAGATGCTATCCGCACCAAGCATCTATGCAATTACCGTATGGAGAAATGTGTCTCAAGCGATAGTGAAACAGCAAGAAGGCACTTAATGTGTTCATCTTTAACTCCCCATACCTGAACAACAACTCCCTTCGGGATCAATGAACTAATCTGAATCTGAACACCATGATAACGACACATGATCATGGCCACTGCTGGATGGATGATGAAATTTGACAGCAACAGATAACACTTCTCTTTCCTCTGGAGCTGGTTTGTTCCCTGCCTAACATTTATTCTGATCTGTGTCCCGCAAGCATGTGACCTGCTTGTTTTGCATCATGCACATGCAATTTGTGCACATACTTAATATTTTAGTTCTAACAGCTGGCACTCTCCATATGTCTGGACCCTTCTCTGTTATATTCCCAGCTAGCAATTCAAATGCAGACTTTCTGTCCTTTCATATTTCGATTCAAATCCAGGCATATTGATTAAATCAATTTCTTAGGAATCAAGAATATCTACACTGAACTGTTTTCAATTTATATTGAATAATATTCACTGACATCTGTAACACACCTGCTCAGGAGAAGAAGAACCTAAGTATTTCTAGCATAAACCCTATTTTAAAAATCCATCCAACAACTTTTGAGTAGTGCATTTACCTTGCCTGAACCAGGGAGCCTCTCTTCAGATGGTACAAGCTACACCAAAACTGACATTTCTTTCACTTTTGATATGCCATTTATTTTGCTTGTCAAGCTCGGTTCGCCTTTCTAGCTTCCATCCCCAGATTACCTGGCCACTTTTAAAACATGTTCTGTGATTAAGGTTCTGGTGTTGGTTGCTCGAGTCTTACTCAGCTTGATCTGAATTTTCCCCGAGCCAATAAGCCAAAATATGATGATGGAATTCCTGTGAGGTACAACACGGTGAGTCCGGAACATCGGAACATTTGGATTCTGTCTTGAAGCTCTATTTTTTTTGGAAAATTGGTTTGAAAAATAATAATAATACTACGATGACAACCATCACTTGCATATTCGGCTTCTGCTTTGTGATTGGTTTATGTGGAAGCAAACCCCCCTAGTCTCTGAAAAGGCCTCAGATGAAATAAACTTCATACTGAATTATGATGTCAAATTGAATAGAAATTCAGGACGGTTAACATGCTGTTGAAGCTTAGCCACTTAGTTGAATGGAATTGATTTTGCTATTTGTAGATGCAGTTTACAATAGTTTTCTAATTAAGGGTTGGGGGGAGGGGAAGAAGGCAAAGAGCATATTGCTCAAGTTGCCACGGTGACCAGGTTAAACTTTTCCTCCATTTCATGTCATCTATATTGATGCTGAGTGCAATCCTTTAGTCTGTATTTAAATGTGTGTGTGTGTGTGTGTCTGTGTGTGTGTGTTTGAGTGTGTTTCTGCTTGTGCATATTTGTTTATTTGTGTCAGTAGACCTTGTGGTTTTGATGGAGTAGTTGGAGCTTGTTAGTATAATGTCATCCTTCGTTGTGGGTTGATGTTTTTCTCTCTCCTCGCCTCTCTCTCTTTCTGACTTCCATGATCTTTCCATAACCCATTTATCTGTGCCTCTTTTGAATCCACCTCTAGAAGTACTCTTTTATTTCATCTTGTGAGACAGAATGGAGACCAGAGGCCTTCTGCATGGGTTATGTTAAATTTTTTGGGCGTGCATGTATGCGTGCATTAATGCGCGCATGTGTGTGTGCACTTGAGATAGAAAGTGCACATAGATTGCAAGTTTTCAATTGTTTGTAGTATGATTCTTCGGATCGTCTGCAAGTTTTTATCACCTTGTTGTGTTGATAATTTGTAGCTTGTTTGCGATCCACGCAAAAAAAAATGGCAGACAGATCAGATTGGCAAGCTTATTGCGAATACTTGAGGATTCAAGCATAAATTTGTTAGTCCATTTCAGCGTGGAATTCAATTATGCAGAGTTCAAGCTATTTATCTCTTTAATCTGCTGTTAGCTCTTGGGGATAAGAGCTTTGGTTTCATCCAATCTCCCTCACCACCTCTGTCCATGAAATTGCTAGGTTTGCACTCATTGCAGAAAGGCATATATTGCTTCTGCACCAAGACGCATTGCAGAAAATACAGAATAGCTGTTATTAGTTCATATCCATTTTGCCTGCTAAAGGTATACAATTTTTTGTAATCTCAGCTCTCAGTTTCATTCTTCACATTTTTGTTTCTGAATAAAATGTTTGGTCAACCACATGACAATATCAAACCAAACCTTTTGATACAAACATATGTAAACGTGCCTCCCAAAGTGGGTATATTTTGTACTGTAATTATATAACAATTATTGTTGCAACATTAAAACGTTTAACAGATTGTGTGTCAATATCAATGTGACAATATGTCCTGGTAGTTTGATTGGAATATCAGGCAATATCAGGCATTCCAGAAAGAGAATTTGACAAATGACTCCCCGATAGCGATGGCCATTTTTGCTGAAGCATTCATAGCACCATACATATGTTATTATAGTGTATGTATCTATCAACCTGTCAACCCTCCCTCTCCCTCTCCCTGGTTCCATCTCTTGTAAACACATGTGTTCCGAGACACAACAGCAGTGTCTCGGGATGCTTCCTAAACAGGCGGGCAATACAGGTAACATGGTGGCATGGGACTCTAATGCAGAAGGAGGCATGGGAAACATCCTAACTAAGTGCCTGTAATTGCCAACATTTGATGATGTAAGTTGTTCTCTTCATCTTTTAATCAAACTCATGTTATGCATGATACATTAATTAAGGCCCCGTCCACACATTTTTTTGTTGTTGTGAAAATGCAGAAGTCTTGTGCGTTGGGCCGACGGATCCGGTATTTTCGGTGCCCGAAAACGCTCTTTTTTGAAACCAGGTCCCAGGGTGGCTAAGATAAAAACGGCCCTATGCGTTTTTGTGTTAGGATTCGTGTGGACACCTGATATGCAAACGATGACGTCATCTCCCCCCCACCAGCTGGGCAACGTTTTGGTGCGTTCCAGGCAACCCGTAACTCTTGTTTTCACAACCTTCTACCCATGAAAGTGCCCTGGAAGGGCAGTCAACCCCGTAGCTCACTACCCGTGAACTCATAGCAGGTCTATGTACTCCCAGTTGCAGCTTTTGATGTCGCACGCACAAAAATCTATAAAATCTAATAAATTGGTTGGTTCATACCACATGTTTGATGGTATGAACGTCCATATTATTGGCATTTTTGCACGTGCAACAAATCGTATTTCAAAATAATTGATTGGTCAGTAGGCGGTGCTTTAATACCACTTTTGCACGTGGGCCAGGTTAGGTTGGCAGCATAAGTCTCCATGGTGATACAGCGATGCTCAAACAGAGCAACTTTCATGTCACAGCATACCCTGGCTTTGAGCGCAACTTATCTCGCTAATCCGATAATTGAGGTTCATAGTATAGCCCACAGAGCCGCAATAGGGTTGTTGTCGTGACTTGCCTGGAACGCTAACAAGTCGTGCGTCTTAACTCTAAGTCGTCAATTATTGGCTGAAAAGTGTCCCTGGAACGCAGCATTAGAGTTCCGCCAAATTGTTTTTTTTATTTGATTTCTCCTCAACTGTATGTTTGTATACAGCGCGCAGGCTTGATGTGCATGCTCCATCTCGTCTTCTTTTTTTTTTGGTTGAGAACCAGCTCCACACAGAGGCATTGAATATGTACTACAGCTTTTCTTCAGCTCAATGCATTTTCACAATGAGTCCGTCTTTACGGAGATATTCCTGAAGCACAGCCAAGGAAAACGGTAAAGTCAAGGTAAAAGTGTTTTCCAACCTTTTATGGGCTATAAAACCATGTCTAGCGCTGCAAATGTGGGCCCCCTCTAACTTTTGTGCATCTTCTTTCACACAAGTCGTTTATACCCAATTAACATCTTGTGATAACGTCAATGTCCCGGTGAAAGTGATAACAACACCATTTACTTGCGGCTTTGAATCATGAATCAATCAGTTCATATACCCTATACAGTAAAGTCTATGAGACCTTTAGAATCATCATTGTTTATAGCTTTAATGGATCATCAAATATCCATAGCTTATTTCAGTAATCTCCTGCACCCAATGTGCATATAAGGGGACCCCAAGTTGTGTTCCAACCCCAAGGAGAACAACTGCATTGATTCACGCTCAAATTGCAAAGATTTATCAATCCAACATCGAGGTTTTCACCACTGTCCGTTTCATTCCGCCATAACAGTACCCTCCCCTCTAAAAGCGCTTTGAGGTGACTCACCAGGTCTATCCGGGTGCTCCTCATGGAAATGTTGGACCAAGGACGCATCCAAGATGTTGCTGCAGGGCACCCAGCAACGCTCCTCAGGGCCATGACCCTCCCAATCCACCAAGTATTGGTAACCCCAACCCTGTTGGTGCACGTCCAGCAGCTGCCGAGCATTGTAGGCCGGGTGCGGTCATCGATAATGCGGGCTGGTGGAGGAGCTGCAACCGGGGAGGACAGAGGGCTAGTGGAAAGAGGCTTTAACTGAGAAACCTGGAAGGTGGGATGAACCTTCATATGGGAAGGCCACTTCAATCTGACCACTGTGGGGTTTATGACAGAGTCAATCAAAAAACCCATATAACGGGGGTGAGACTCTTGGAAACGGGTAGATCCATTGAGGAAAGCCAAACCCTCCCCCGGGATGGTTTGCCTACCCATTGGTCTGTGGATGATAACTTGTAGACAAGCTCACAGAGGCTTCCACAGCACAAAATGAACTGCTTTAGAAAAAGGTCTACTATGGTCTGAGAAGTCGCGAGACCCTTAACAAAGCCGAGGGCGATATGGGACCAGGGGCGACCAGGGTTTGTCAGGGGCCAGAGCAGACCAGCAGTGCGGTTGTTGATTATTTCATGTGAGTGTAACCTTCTGGTGACCCCTAGAGGTGGGGTATCTATGCTTAAAGTCTATATCCGGTTACTTAAGATTCTAGGTTCAATTTTGATTGATAGGGAGATTGATTGTAGCTTAATACACTGTTACAGCCTGCATAAAAGTGTGCAGCTCAGTTATTAAACAGTCTGAATGCTCTTTTTCACTGTCCTTTGCATTACACTTAAATAATAATCTTAAAAGTGCACACAGAATAAACTCTGCAATAGCTGCAAACAGCATATGAATTAACCTTAGCCTTTTAGCTGTTTTTAAACATGAACCTCATTGAATGCATTTATCAACTCTAACTTATTTCTCCAAACATGTCAATCAGTTTAACCATGTTCTAACATACTGCACATATTGCATGTAGCTAACACACTACCATGGCCACTACCTGCACGTGCAAATTAGCCTAGCTTCAAGGCACAAAACCCAGCTGCACATGCAAATTAGCCTAGCTTCAAGGCAGCAATACACACATTCATTTTCGATGCTAAATAACGTATTCAGTTCACGTCACACATACATATATCCTGACTGGATTTTAAGTTTCACACACATTTCTCGGGCAATTTAACACACAATTACTTATTTTAGCAACAACCAGAGCAGTTAACTCACCAGGATAATCCGTCTATTAACTCGGAAAGCACCTGTCCGGAGCTCTCCCCAGAAGACTTCTCACGAACAACTAGCAGTTTTCTCTCTGTAACAAGTGTCTCTAATACAGTTTTTTCTATTAGGTATCTTATCTTTATCATTTAGGTATCTTATCTATATCATTTTCTTCATCAATAAACTATCGCAGTTTCGTGTGTGTCTCGTATCTTTCACTGTGCTGCCGTGTCATCGGTTGTCTGCCGTGCATGCGTCCGCGATGCATTTAGGGGGCATCGTAAACTACAGTACTTCTGAATTCCTCTAACTTTGGAACTACAGAGAATAACCTGGGTTACATGAGCACACAGTGCAGGCGACCATGAAGGCATGATTTTCAGCCTCCATTGTGAGAAGCAAAAGTCATATTTCGCTAAGCGGGGGATGGAGTGGGGAGCGCTGGGACAGAACCACACAAAGTCCAGAATCTGAAGTGTCCACCTCCACAACAATCTGACTTGAAGGCTCCGGGTTGATGACGACAAGGGCTTAAGTAAAATGCTGTATGCTGTATCCCAGGAATGAGCATACCACATTTCTCCACCTTGACGTACAGTTTGTTGTCCAGGAAGAGAAGTCGCAGAGAATATCATTCATGAGAGCCTGGAAAACAGCTGGGGCATTGGTAAGTCCAAAAGGCATAACCAGGTACTGGTAATGACCAAGTGGTGTGTTGAAAACTGTTTTCCATTCGTCTCCCTCCTTTATTCCAACCAGAACGTAGGCATTCCTGAGGTTCAGCTTGCAGAAGATGGTACCTCCTTGGAGGGGTTTGAAAGCTGAATTTTAACAAAGGGAAAGGGTACTTGTGCTCAACAGTGATGTTATTTAGGCCATGGTAGGCAATACAGGGACGTAGGGTATGAGTCCCGGATGCATGACTCTATGCTCTCTCTCTCTGGACGGGACATTTTGTATAAACGTGGAGCTCCGGGGACCAACTTAACGGGGGGGGGGGGGGGCGGGGCGGGGGGGGGTTAAGCGCAGACGCAGTCAACAGAGGTTCAATTAAACCAGAGGTTTATTGTAGGGAGGATGTGAGCAGTAGGGATTAAACAGGAGGTGGACAAGCAAGGATGGATAACATGCAGGCAATTCTACTGGCAGGTAGGCAGGTAGATGAGCACACAGGGTGGATGGCAGGCAGGTACGTAGTTGGTGACCGTTGGCCAAGGAAAACACAGTGATTATGAACACAAGGAAAGTTGGAAAACAAAATGTATTTAGAAATACAAAATTCACTAATGCCGAGACTGGTGGGTGAAACAACGATCTGGCGATGTGAGTGGGTGAAGAACCAGGGTTTCAGTAGGGCAGGATGTTGACCGGAGATGGATGGCAGGTGTGCATGTCCGACACGTGTAGAGCCGGGGAAAACGAGGGAATGCCTCGCCCACAATGTTGGGGTAGTTACTCAAAAAAAGTAATTAGTTACTTATTACTAGTTACTTCTGTAAATCGTAATGAGATTACTTTACTAGTTACTGCATTTAAAAAGTAACATCTGTAGTGGACATTATGGAAACAATTCCCCATACTGTGTGTTACATTTATTTCCCTTGATATATATTCCCTTATTATCCTTGTTTTGCTTATCATCAGTCGTGCGTTCTGCACGACATGTTATTGTGTTCCAGGTCCGCTTCTCTTTAAGGAAGCGGACCTGTTTTGGTTGTGATGACAACGGCGCGGTTTGTTTATTCCGGTTTGGAGAGCAACAATAAATGACACGCCGTTGCGTTGTCAACGTGAGAAATCGCTGCTTTCATCAAATCACGATTTCCACACTGGTGACCCCGACGTTTGTCTGCTGGAAGCATTCCAGTGACACACCGAACAACTATGTCGACGAATGCTGTTTCATTGAAACTCCCGGAGTTCTGGGAGTCGTCGGCTTCTGCTTGGTTCGCGCAGACTGAGGCACAGTTCGCGTTGCGTGAAATTACCGCGGACACCACCAAATACTACTATGTAGTGTCGGCCCTCGGCAGTTCAACAGCAACAAGAGTGGTTAGTCTCCTGAAACATCCCCCTGCAGAGAATAAGTATACAGCACTCAAGGCTCACCTGCTGAAGACTTTTGAACTTTCTGATGCTGAGAGGGCTAGCCAGCTATTTTCTCTGCAAGGCTTGGGCGACAGCAAACCGTCTGAACTTATGGACAGGATGTTGGATCTGCTTGGAGAGCACAGGCCTGATTTCCTCTTCGTCCAGCTCTTCCTGCGTCAACTCCCGTCTCAGGTACGGGCTGCTTTGGCCAACACTACCATCACTGATTGCCGCGCGCTGGCAGAGGAGGCTGACAGGTTTTTTCTTGCTGTTCAACACCCTGGCATGACTGCTGCTGCGCTCCATCCTGCGTACGCCATTGCAACCAACTCGGCCCAAGTCCCTCACACCGCCACCCCGCTCCCTGGTGACTCAGCGCTCACTGCAGTGGCTACAGTTTCGCACCGGCAACGTTCTGACACAAGCCTGTGTTTTTACCACGCTAAATTCGGCTCCAGGGCCAAGAAATGCCTACCACCTTGCAGCTTCAGGGGGACGGGAAACGCTAGGGCCGGCGCTCAGTAGTGGCTTTGAGTGTCGGCCGCACTGGCAGGCTGCTGTTCATCCAGGACACCATCTCCGGGCGCCGTTTCCTGTGTGACACCGGCGCACAGAGGAGCATTCTGCCTGCATTACCACTTGACATCCTGGCGGATGGATTTGGCCCCCCCCTGGAGGCTGCTAATGGTAGCCCCATACGCACTTATGGCACTCGACACGTTGCACTATGTTTTGGCGGTCAGCGCTTTAGCTGGGACTTTATCACAGCCAAAGTGGCTGTCCCCCTCCTGGGTGCGGACTTTCTATGCGCTTATGGGCTGCTGGTGGATGTCAAAAACCGTCGTTTGATTGACGCCACCACGTTTTCTTCATACACCTGCGCTCTCAGTGGTTTGGACTCCATCAGACTGTCTAGCGTGCTCTCGCAGGCCGACGAGTTTCATCGCCTGCTCGCAGAGTTTCCAGTGCTCACACAGCCCACCTTTTCTTCATCTAAGGCCAAGCATGGAGTGGAGCACCACATCACCACCAATGGCCCGCCTGTCTACGCCCGGGCACGACGACTAGACCCAGCCAAGCTGGCCATTGCCAGGGCTGAGTTTGACAGCATGGAACGCCTTGGCATCATCCGCCGCTCCAGCAGCCCGTGGGCTTCGCCTCTCCACATGGTTCCAAAGCCCGCTGGCGGGTGGCGCCCCTGCGGCGATTACCGCTTAACGACGCTACAACGCCAGATCGCTATCCAGTGCCTCATATCCAGGATTTTTCAGCACACCTGGCTGGCAAAGTTCTTTTTTCGAAGGTGGACCTCGTCCGTGGATACCACCAGGTTCCTGTCCAACAGCTCGATGTGCCCAAAACAACAGTGATCACCCCTTTTGGACTGTTTGAGTTCTTGAGGATGCCTTTCGGCCTGAAAAACGCCACCCAGTCATTCCAGCGCCTCATGGACTCTGTACTACGTGATCTGCCTTTCCTGTTTGTGTACCTGGACGACATCCTCGTGGCCAGTACCTCCAAAACCGAACACCTGGCCCACCTGCGGATCCTCTTCGAGCGTCTCAGCCAGCACGGCCTTATCATCAACCCAGCTAAGTGCCAGTTTGGGTTGACCACCATCGACTTCCTGGGACATCGAGTCACCAAGGGCGGGGCCGTGCCACTCCCATCTAAGGTTGACGCGATCTCGAACTTCCCACGGCCCGTCACAGTGAGGTCCCTGCAGGAGTTCCTGGGAATGGTGAACTTTTACCACCGCTTCATTCCCAGAGCTGCTGCAATCATGTGCCCCCTGCATGAGGCCTTGAGGGGGAAAATACCAAAACATCTGGTGGATTGGTCCTCGGAGAGAGACAAAGCGTTCATGGATGCAAAGGCCGCGTTGGCCAAAGCGACGATGCTGGCACACCCATCACCTGATGCGCCCATTGCCATCACAACAGACGCTTCGGACTATGCAGTGGGCGGTGTGCACGAGCAGTGGGTGGATGGTGCCTGGCAACCGCTTGCTTTCTTTAGCCGCCAGCTACGCCCGCCTGAACGCAAGTACAGCACGTTTGACCGGGAGCTGCTTGCACTTCACCTTGCCATCCGACATTTCCGTTCACTGCTAGAGGGTCGACAGTTTACAGCTTTTGTTGACCACAAACCCCTAACGTTCGCCATGGCTAAGGTGTCTGAGCCGTGGTCTGCCCGCCAACAGCGACAACTCTCTTACATCTCAGAGTTCACCACAGACGTTCAACACGTTGCAGGCAAAGCCAACCTTGTCGCAGACTGCCTCTCTCGCACCGTTGTGGGGGCCGTCCACCTGGGGCTTGACTACGCCCACATGGCAGCCGATCAGGCCACGGACCTGGATGTACAGGCACTCAAGACTGCTGCCACTGGACTGCAGTTGTCGGAGATCGCTTTTGGCAATGGCGGCACCATGCTGCTTTGTGATGTCTCCACTGGAGAGCCACGGCCCGTCGTTCCCTCGGCATGGAGACGACGTGTTTTTGACGCTGTGCACAGCCTTTCCCACCCGGGTAGGAAACCATCTCAGAGGTTGGTGGCGGCCAAGTTTGTCTGGCATGGCCTCAAGAAGGATGTGTGTGACTGGGCAGACTCTTGTGTGGAGTGTCAGCGATCAAAAATTCACCGCCACACCAAGGCTCCGCTGGCGCATTTCCCGGTGCCGGAGCGAAGATTCGACCACGTCAACGTGGATCTCGTGGGTCCTCTTCCTTCCTCCCTGGGTTTCACTTACCTCCTCACCATGGTGGATAGGACCACTCGATGGCCGGAGGCTGTCCCATTGACATCAGGGACGACTGCTGAGATGGCGCAGGCGTTCATCGGTACCTGGGTTGCCCGGTTTGGCACCCCATCTGACTTGTCTCTCGGACCGGGGCTCACAGTTTACCTCTGAGCTCTGGAACGCCATTGCGGACAGCCTGGGTGTGAAACTTCACCGCACCACTGCATATCACCCCCAGGCTAACGGACTTTGCGAGCGTTTTCATCGTGCTATGAAGGCCTCTCTTCGAGCCAGCCTCAAGGACAGTGGCTGGGTTGACAGGCTCCCTTGGGTCATGCTGGGCCTGAGGACTGCCCCTAAGGAGGACCTACAGTCCTCATCAGCGGAGCTGGTGTATGGCCAGCCATTGCGGGTTCCAGGGGATTTCGTTCCTGACTCTACAATTCCCTGGTCCTCAGCCCATCAGCGGACAGTGCTTCAGGATAGGGCTAGGCTTTTCGCGCCTGTGCCTACTTCACGCCACAGCCTCCCACAATCCTACACGCCCCCACGTCTTTCGTCAGCGGAGTACGTCTTCATCCGTCATGACGCACACCGGGGGCCGCTGCAGCCTCCTTACGACGGCCCGTTCCGTGTTTTGGAGACGGGGGTAAAGCACTTTGTGGTGGACATTGGCGGTAGGGCAGAGCGCATTTCTGTGGACCGCCTTAAGCCAGCTCATCTGGATGTGGACAAGCCTGTTGGGCTTGCCCAGCCTCCAAAGCGTGGGCGCCCTCCGGTGCGGCCCAAGTCCCTGAGGGTGGAGCCTAGGTTTTCCTCACACCGCCATTCTCCCTCCCGCCCCAATGCCTCTGAGGCGCCGCCGCCGTGCGCAGGGGCCTCGACCCACGCCCAAGTGCAGAGGAGTCGTTGTGGCCGAATTGTTCGCCCTCCTCCTCGCTGACTTTGGATTGTTTTTGTTATGGTGAATTCTTGGGGGACGTATGTAGTGGACATTATGGAAACAATTCCCCATACTGTGTGTTACATTTATTTCCCTTGATATATATTCCCTTATTATCCTTGTTTTGCTTATCATCAGTCGTGCGTTCTGCACGACATGTTATTGTGTTCCAATATAAGGGACGCTGTCTCTTTAAGGAAGCGGACCTGTTTTGGTTGTGATGACAACGGCGCGGTTTGTTTATTCCGGTTTGGAGAGCAACAATAAATGACACGCCGTTGCGTTGTCAACGTGAGAAATCGCTTCTTTCATCAAATCACGATTTCCACACATCACTACTTATTACTTTACTTCCCGTTTCTTAATTTAATGTAGATACATGGACAAACATCATAGCCCTATCATCACTTTTATTAGTGTCTATTTTATAAATGTATACAAAATGACATATAAAACCATATGAAAGAACAACATCCGGACGGGACATTGCACAAAGAAATGCCTCACTGTAAAATCCACAAACAACAGGATAAAGTAGGCTATGGTGAGGTCAATCAGTAGCAACACACAAGTTTCAAAACACAGGCTTTGGGAAAGTGGTCAATGAAAAATATAAAAAGGTCACTTTATCTCATACAATTAAAACAGAAATGCACTTAAGCGGCGGTGATCCTTTCTGTTACTTCATGTGGTCCAAAGGCTGAATGAACCTGATCTATTTCGCAACCTTAAATCTGTAGAACATCATAAGTGTGTCTTCCTCTCACCCTCTTGCATGCAAAAGCAGCCTTCTCAAGTTTAAAAGTAATGTTGTCTATCCAGTGCACCATCATCCCTAAATCCTAAGTACCTTTTGTTGTTGGGGGACCAAATGTCTGCGGTGGTGGACACATGTTCCAGGGAGGACTCGAAAATTATTTTGAGCTTCGATCCATGTCGGAATAACACTTGTTTGGCCACTCGCAAGCCAACATCCTGTCGGATGTTGGCTTGCGAGTCACTGGTGTTTTATCTAGTATTTTTCTAAATCTGGGCGAATTAATAGTCGACAGGAAGCATGTATTCTACGATGAACCCTGCAACCAGCCTGGTAATGTATTTTTGTGTCACCTGCTTCTGCGCTCCAACAGTTAGACACTCCTTCGCACAAGCAGCTACCTCAATAAAAATCGATCGCTATGGCAACGTGCCGACTCCTGAGCAACGGCCTAAACACTGTGACCAATGACAATGTTTTGCTCTTGTTATGCTCCGTTGTTAGGCTGAATTACTTCATGAAGCACTTTCCCCAAGTAGCTACTATCAAGAAAGCCTCCTCACTAGGTATCAAGGTTAAAGGGTGCCTCCTCGCAAGGAGACACAGACATTGTGTGAGTATGATTGGATATTCCACCCAATTGTGTCTCCTTTCAGGTCCATCATGCATTTTACTTGTGTAACAATTGGAGAATTTAATTTTACCATAAATATTCAAACCCTTTATTTGACAGGCTGCTCAGTTAGCTTTGCGTTAATACTTACAAATTTTAACACAAACGTATGTAAAAGTCATAAATATTTTATAATGTTTTTTGCTGAGCCATACATATCTTATTGTTTGTATCTATCAACCTGTCAACCTTCCCTTTTCTCTCAGCCTGGGCGCATCGCTAATAACCATTGGCTGTTCCTCGAGGATGCTTCCTAAATAGTTGGGCAGTATAGGTCATTTAGCGGCATGGGACTGTCCCTATACGGAGGGGCACAGGAAACACCCTAACTAGCTACCTCGATTTGGGAAAAATCTAGGTTATCTAGGTCTTACTTAAGTATCATACTCTTTTAAACAAACTATTAAGCTAGTACTGAGATATATGTGGATGTATTTGAATGGATAGGATGATGCATTCTGAGTGAAATGATCTAGTTATAAAAAAACTAAAATCTCAAAACAAAGCTGATCAGCTGCTATAATATCGATTGTTAATCACACTTTTTCATTTGGTAAGGTATTCCCAAAGTCATTCTACATAAAAACAATAACATCACTGAAATATGTATTTATATAAACTATGAAACTGAACAATAACAAAGACGTATGAGAGCAGAGGTTGGCATTGTGCGAGGCCTTGTGGGGGAGTGTTTAGTCTTTTATTCATAAATACGAAGACATTTCTCTGTGAGAAAAGGCAAAATGATGAAAGAACAAAGGGTATGCCTTGGGCAATTTCTTGAGACACGTAACCCAGTCAGTGGTGTCTTATTTACATATATAATTTGCATATTTAAAGCAGGCATTAGAGGATCACGGCAGTTTCAACATGCAGGTCTGCCTTGCAATGCACGTGTTGTTCCTAATTGCCTTTAGTGCCTCTGTGTTGGGAGGACAGGAATTGAGGTATGAAATGGGGGGTGGGGGGTGGGCTAAGTGGGGAAAAGGGGTACAGTACAAATCAAAAGCCACTTGATCTCATTTATGAAGGGAACACTTACTGGGAGGACAGAGAGATTGACGCCCCAAGTAGGTTCAAAGACAAATCATGAGTATGATTTATTCACACACACACAAACATGCAAATTCCCACAAGTACATACACCCAACAAACAAGATAAACTCACACACTAAATACACTGACACGCACAACATGAAGGTAAATATAATCCCCCTCAAATGCATGTTTGCAGACTGACAAAAAAATCTGTCGAAACTTAAAATCATTTCCATGCATGCTCACACACACACACACACACACACACACACACACACACACACACACACACACACACACAAACACACACACATACACACACACACACACACTGTCCAGATCAAGTGGTGTGTGTGTGTGTGTGTGTGTGTGTGTGTGTGTGTGTGTGTGTGTGTGTGTGTGTGTGTGTGTGTTTACATGCAAGCATGGGGACACAAGATACTAATTTGCATAAAACTTGGCAGCAGATGCACCAGCCAGGGAAGGAGAGACTAAAACCAGTTTATTTTTTTTGGGCACAGCATCCCTATACGGCAGTAATGCACCATGCTGACAGCTGCTCCTTTTAACTATAGCTGAGCATGGCTTGTTTACTCAAACCCTTGCTTTAAAGTATGCATTTCAAGGTTATATTCCACAAGCAGTTAATGGTCAGTAAAGACTGATGGTACATGGTGAAGGGTAAAGATGCTTCAGAAAGCAAGAGAGATATTTCTTCATGATAACAAATGACGTAGGAATTTAACAATTATTCAGAAAGCTATGATTCTGTCTGCCGAGTTTTTGAGCGGCAGTGGCTCAAGCGATAGAGCAGGTTGTCTTGCAATGGCAAGTTTGCTGGTTGGATACCCGGCTCCTTTTAGCAGAGTGTAGCAGTGTCACTGAGCAAGACACCTTACCCCTGCATGGTTGACACCACTGTTGGTGTATGAATGGTTGAATGTGAGCCATTTGTGTGCTTTGTGTGGCCACAGGTCAGAACAATTTATGGGGCTGTTCAATCTACAAAAATAATTTGATAGTGCAGACCAGTAGGAACAAATCAAGCTAGGAAGCTTGATATGGAGGCAGCAACAAGATGGGAGGAGCAACAAGGTTCACAAATAGGAAGAGTCTGAACTGTGAATGATTTCCTCAAAGTTCAGCAATAACAAAAAATAGCATGAAACCTGTAACTGCCACATCAAAAAGGATTGATAAAGTACAAAATATTGCTATATCAAACAAATTGTCTTTAGGATTGGCATTTTAACATCTTCTTAAACAAATCCACTATCCAAGGTTGGTACAGATCTTCCAAAAACAGGAAAAAATCTTTACTACATGTTCAACTCTCTCCTTTTCACAATATTAACTCAGGAGCATTTTCTCAATAAGATACATGACCACATGATTCCAGGGTTAGCTGAGCACTGCTTACTGGCCTTTCTGGTTGTTTTCCCATTGTTTCCTAAAATAAATGAATATGAAAAATACTTATTGTTCTTTTTACTCTTCTTTATTTATACAAATGAAAAACTAAAAATGAGCTGTCCAAAGATGCCGGGATAACCACCAACTCACCTGTCTTCAAATCAGCTCTGGAAAGCCAAGCCCCTTCTAGCTATCCCCAACAAACAGAGTTCTACCATCACATCGCCATAGACGGACTACACATTATGCTTTCTTCTTAATAATGTGCTTTCCAACAGAAGTCAGTGAAATACTAATGACTCCAAGCTTGGGTCCTCATGTACATTAAGAGTCCACATCAAAGTTATTTTTTGCACCCAACAGTGATAGTATCATTGTAAAAGGATTGAGGGAGGAAAAATAACGGGTTAAGATAGCGAGGATGATGACCTAAATTGAATTATGCCTTCCATTATGCTGCTATGGTTTGCCATGAAATTATACCTGAAGGATTCACTTCACAATACAGTTATCAAAGCCATACATGATTGTATAATTTGGGATATTTGACAAATGTAAATCATACATTAACAAAATTGAGTTTTCATTTAAATGCCACTGATTAATTGTATTTATATTGAGTTACATTAGGTCCAAAAACAATTCAGCAAAAATAATTCTCAATTATTCCCTTATGTATTTTATTTACAGATTGTTGAATGGAATATACATTTGCAGATGTTGTTGAGACTGTTAGGTCTGTGTGTGTGTGTGTGTGTGTGTGTGCGCGCGTCCGTGCGTGCGTGCGTGTGTGTGTGTGTTCTAGCAGCCATGATTTTTGTGTTCTAAAGATCATTATGTGGCAGGGTGAGTTGCTCCCAGTATTGTAATCATTTGCTGAGTACTATAATAACGGCTAAAATATGCAATGTAATTTGCACCTAACTTGATCGAAAATGTAAAAAAACCAATCATGTCTTAACTGTACCAATACGGGGAATAAAAAAGCAACCTTCAGTTGGGTTCTCTGTTAAATTACTGTATAAAGACATTTATTATGGTTATACTATATGTAACCCATATGGAATATAGGGCTACGAAACCCTTTATTATTTAAAGATGCAATTGCATGAGTTCTCCAGTAGGGAGCGATTTAATTCCAGTAGCAGGAAATAACACGTGAGCGCCCTGTTTCCAGGGGGTCACCATACTTAAGCCACTTTAAGGGTGATTGAATTCATTTCGTTGAATATAGTGCACTTGTAGCTAGGGTGGGTATTTTTTTTACTGTAATATTTGGCAAAACTGTCATAATAGCCAGTCAGCTATATGTAGGTGAAGTGCTCTGAGAATATCTGCTCATCACTTTGCTCTCCCCTGCCTCTGTGTGCCACCCCCAAAAATTGCCACCGCTCATGTACACTTTGACCAATCAGAGCGGGGCTCTGATTCTGCGTTGTTATTGGCTGTGGGACTGTCCGTTCACCTTGGCAACGACGTTGGTGCGTCCCTGCGTGAGCGTTCACGAGCCTAGCAGTCTGACAGTTTTGCACTGCTACGGCGGACAACAAATGAATAGCAATGTCTTCGTCAACGGCCCCTAGATTTCCCGTTCCCCGGATACCAACAACTAACACCGCTAAGACAGCGAAAAAAAGAGGAAAGACACTTGTTGAAAGGACAGCTACTAAACGGGAGGCGGAGAGAGCTCAAAATAAAACCAGAGTAAACATTGGCGTGGCTTATGAGCGATGGAGAGAGTTAAGTGACCTGAGAAACTTAAAATCGGAGGCTGACATGGATACATTTCTTATAGACAGGTAAGGAATAGTGTTATCTCTCCATGGTATATTGTGAAGAATATGTAAAGTGTCGGCTGGTATGGTTTTTTACTAGGCAAAGCCACGATAACCGTTGCATTACGGTTCTGTAATGTAACCGTTTCAATACGGTTCTGTAGGATGTCTTGCATCGGCCCATGGTTCTTTTCCGGTCCGTTTTATATTTTAGTTATGGTCACACTAACCTGTCGGAATAACACAGAGATTATGCTCACACGTAGCCTAGGCCTCAACTCAACTGTGGATAATGTCCGAGTCACGTTTGTGTAAAAGATACTTTGGCACAACTGCCAAGATAAGCACAGCGAGGGAAGTGTAGCATACGATATTCCATGTTCCATATGAAATGTACAATTACTTATTACACATTTATACTGACAATTGGCTCCCCTGATTTTTTTTGTTAAAGTATGACATGAAATAAACATACCTGCTCATTTGTGATTCGTTGAATCACACGGCCCGTGTTTCCACACGGGCCATGTCCTCTTGCCCTTCCCTGTCAAGACCTCCCCGGCCGCGACCTCGTCCCCTTCCTCTGCCCCTGCCTCTGCCCCTAGGCTGCCTACCTCTAGCAGCAGGCCGTCCGCTGACCCTATATATCCCACGTCCTGTGCTGCTAGGACCTGGGACATAATCGTCCCCAGAGCCATCTGGGCTCTCTTCTTGTACACTCTTATAATGCAAAAAATAAGCGTTATTTCAGTATAATTACAGCTACTTTTCTTAGGCCTACCAAGGCAATTACAATGATTTTAAGGTAACATACATGGTATGTCTGTGAGTAAGATGCTGATGCTCAATATGTACTTATGTAGTTTTCAGCACTAATGTTTAATTACCTCAGAATCGGACATGTCGTTTCGTCTTCCTATCAATGTAACTGAATTCACTTGAACTCGCATAACTGACGTTCGGAGGGAGGAGCTACAGCAGGTAGAGCGTGGCAGGGAGGGACCAGAGAGAACACAACGGAATCTCAACGGCTGTTTTCTCCCAAATTACCCACCCTAGCTTTAAATAAAGTTTAATAATAATTTCATTCATTTTAATGGTTAAAACATAAATATCTATACAAATACTTTAAATTACAAATGTTAAGTTAGAAACATGGTTTAAAAAGATAAATAATTAATTGTTTGATTAAATACTGTGACCTATTGTAATTCAAGATTAGTATTTCATTCTTTGTGGTTTAAATACTAATTGTTCTGATAGGTGACAATTCATTTCATTATATCTATAAATATAACCTTGTTTTTTGGTTATACATTGTAATATAGATGAGTAAAATCCGATGATTGATACAGATTAGTACCAGATAACTTACAATTCTGCACTATTTGTGCAGGTTGGTTTTTTTGTTTGATCCCAGGAAGATTGAATCTACGACGTTGAGCTTTGCTCAATAGAACTGTGGATGTGTTGGATACGGCGTGGCCAGCCGTGAACACCGCCACATACGATTGTGAAAATTTATTCATTACAGATAAAACACAACAGATAGATACACACTAACCTACCTGGGTAGTAGTAAGAGAAACTGAAACACACATATCCGGATATCCCCCCCTGAACTAGACATTCCTGGACCGAACAACTCCTTTCCCAAGGAGTACTGTAGCTGGGGAATCCAGCTACAAAAGACTTATTCTTTTGGTTTTGTTTGTTATTTTCAAAAGCATTATTTTGTATCAATGTCAATGTTTTATGATAAAAGGCATTACAATTGCTCGTCTATTCAACCAACACCAACTCCCTTCGTGAGTCATTAGTGTTTAACTTCTTAAGGACCTGGACTGATGCTAGCATCCTATCTGCCCATTCCGGCTAAGACCACGGGTGCTACATATACATTTACGAGATGGTTGTGGAGGAGAACTTACTCTAGCCTCAATAGCTGTCCTTCACTTGCTCCGTCATGTCATGTTAAGGTCAACATTATGTTCTGTAGGCGATTATTAAAGAATATAATATAAAAACAAGCCTGGTTAAGTTTGACTTCATTTTTGACATAGCATGTTCATAGAATTAAATCGATTGCTGTCTCTACCACATACTATTAAAAAAGTGTGTTACAGGCTGTTGCACCATTGCAACAGATGGTGTGTGCTCACAGAACTTTGACAGTAATGGAAAATGGTGTGTATTTCAACGCAAAGTAATGCTCACTAGGCCATATCAGGAAAAAAAACACCAGGGGTGTAAAGAGTACCCAGAAATTATAGGTAAATTAAGCAGTGGTTCTCAAAAACGTTTTTTTGTCAGGTCCCCCATATTGGATCTCCCCATCATAATGTTTGGGGTGCAATTGAGGAAAAGTCTAGATTTTCTACTTTTAAATGTTTTTAATATTCTGATGGTGTGTATTTCTGTTATGGGCTCCACTTTGGTCTAAAGGACGATCTTTGCACAATGACCAATTAGCCTGGATATGGGCAGGTTAATTTCTCATTGATAGGGATTTTAATAGATTGCATCTTTGCCTGATAACAATGTACCACTTGCCATCTGTGGCAAATTTCAAATTCTACATAAAGCCTAGGGGCTTACATTTCCAAAGGTGAGACCACTGTCAAATGTTGGTGTTTAGTGCAAACTATAAATAATATAATAATATTAATCTCACAACAGGGAAATTTGCAGTTAAAGCAGCTAAAGAGGATTCTGCAATGGCATCATCTAAGAAGCATGATACAATGTAAAAGGGCATACAAACATATTTAATAATAAAAAAGTAAGAAAAAAAAAAAAGTGAACAGACTAAACAGCTTGTTTATTGTTGGTATACTTGACCACTTTACATTTACGAGACAAAGCATATTTTTTTTACATTATTATATTATCATTCAAAGTGACCTACCTGGAAGGTATTAAATTATCAGAAGATTTGTTATTACAATATCAGTCAGGAAATCTAGTGGTGAAGTTATAAAAATCATTGTTTTCTTTTACAATTTCAATAAAGTTAACCTTACATTTTTAATCGATTAAAAAAAAAAAACAGTACATTATTATTATAAACTTGCTTTGACAGAAGGGTGCCAAAACTTTGATTTGAGCCTCTGCGATGTCCCAAATGCATAAGAGCATGCTCATATAGTGGACCAGGCTCTTGGCCCACAATTCAACCCCACTTCATTTGTGTGGGCTGGTGCAGAATTGGGAGATATGTGTTGACAACCTATCCTATCATAGGATTCTGAGTTAAAGTTACATGTGTTAATTGCTTTATGTGTATGTGGTTGTCATCATACACATCAACCATCTATATAAAAAATTTAATGAGCAGAGTCAGCGCAGCACATGGCCTGTCGTCTCTCTTCCATGATCAACAATAACCCGACTCCAGACATTAGTAGCCTCTGTACGGTCCCTCCATCGGACAAGCTCCACCAGCTAGGACGAACCCAGACCTCTACGAGGGAATTATCCTTTCCCTGTGCGGCCTGCCTCTCGCCATGCTAGCCCTCGCCAATGTGTGCCCGGGGCCCTCTGCAAAATGTTTTTTCTCACATTACAGATTTAGGAAGACCTTGTCAGTGATCATCTGCATGTGAAGGGGGCCTTTACTATGCTGTTTCTTCTTTTATTCTGCTTGTTGTTCTGCTCTCCCTGACAGGTAGCGTAATTGGGATTCACATTGACCGGTGTCAATACATTTTGTGAAAACAAAAATGATTACAATTAAATTGGTCTCACAAACAAGACTTCAGATAAATATTTATAGTCTGATGACAGACAAGCTCAGATCTGGGTGAAAGGGGCGTTTCACCTGCTTTCACTTCATATTTGTTCCGACCATTCATGTTGCTGGAGGTGGGGATGAGTTATACGTCAGATATGAGGCTATCATTTGCTCCGTTCCTTAATAGGGAAACTGTCATGGTGATGGTTAGGTCACTAATAAGACAGAGGTTGAGAGGATATTGTATATCTTTAGGCATACATGACTACATTTTTATTCCATGCTGGTTAAGTAAAGTGCAGATCATTATTTTCTTCTATTGTGTGATCATTAATGTGGAACAATATGCATGATGTGACAAAATGTGTGAATAATGAATTGATTGCTGACAAGATGCCCCTGTGATTATAGCTAGAGTCAAAGTGCAGTTCTCACGCTTCTCAGCTTTTATATGGCTGGGTATGCGGTTGATTATATTATATTGTGATGTTGATACCGTTGCCTTACATTTATAGTAGCTTTTTGGATAATATTGTCCTGGATTATCAACAGTTAAGTATACGTTTAGTATAAATTGAGCATCAATATTGCTTCAGTTTACTATTAGTTGCGACTCACTTGACATGTGTAAGTTGACACTCAATAAGGTTATCCCCAACATATCCACATATGCTCAATTGAAGGTTATCAGATAATTAAATAAATTTCATTAGATAATCAAGAACATGTCAAGTGACAAGCAAGTCTTCAGACAAATATCTTTCAGCTAAATATCATCAGTAACATGTCTAATTTTTGGTGAGATTCAACCCTCTGTTTGATGAGATTTGTACGTATACATGCATGCATGTATGTATGTAAGTATGTATAGATAAATAATGTATACAATATTTTGATACTCAACTGATACTAAATGGATAGTTAATTGAGTTGATGTGACAATCCAGGTATAGTGTTACCATTTTTTGTCAACCTATTTGTACTGTATATTTATTTAACTGGCATGAATACATACTGCATCACATGCAATGTGGTCTGAAATGTTGTTTTCAATGAGTTTAAAATACCTTGATGCTGTTTTTGGTGTTTTTGTCAACGTTAAACAACTTTTTTGAAAAACATAAATGCAGTAAACTGGGAAGAAACGAAAAAGTAAAAAACAGATGACAATGACGCACGGCAAGAAAGGAAATTGTTTAAGGAAGGGATGACTGGAGAAAAAGCATAGCAAAGCCAAGGCACACAATAACGAGCCAGGGAAAGGGGCTGGTGTTTTTGATGAGCCTCTGTGGTGTAAATTAAGGAGGGGGCCAGAGGTGACCTCCCACTAGACCGCCTAAATGAAGACAACCAATGGCCAAATGGCCAATTAGACTGAAATCCCTCACTTTGTTTCACAGCAGTAATCCCCTTGTTGGGAAGAAGAGGAAAACCAAGAAAGAAGCCTTAACTTTTTGTTCAGCTTATACGCCAGTACTCTCATGAATGATTTATTTGTCCTCGCTAGTCATTACCACTCCAATTATTCTTAAATAAAAACGTAATATAAAACTATATTTATCATGTTATGTTTTACTTCTAAGAGATCTGGGGAGAGGCAGCCGTCATAGTAAGACTCAAGCAGGCCTATAATATCAATCATACCCCGATGAGGCGCCTTGATGTTGCCATGAAAACAGTAGAGCACACTTAGAACTAAGGTAATTTAAATGATTATGCACTTAATATTAGGATTATTTAATCTATGAATGAATATCCCTGCTAGACAATGTTATGTGCATAGTAGCTAAAATGGCAGATTTCATTCCCATTTATTGCCATTCCACATCCCATTTGAAATGCATAATTAGTTTAGCTTATTTAGCTCATGGTTGTTCCTTCAGTTTCTATTTTGTAATATGTTAGGGCAGTGATATTTAATATTGTTGCTACACTAGATGTGTTATTGGTATAGTTCAATTGACACCTTGTTTTTGCAGCTGTGGATGTGATGCACATGATTGATTGTTACTTGTGCGCTCAACGTTGTTGTGAATTTAATACTGGGTAATTTTATATTGTCAATTCTGTAGTAGCCCAGAATAAGCCCTTTGATGCGCCATTATGCCATTATTTTCTCGCAATAATGATCTCCTCTGACCTCATACGATCCCCCATTGTGTTCCCCTGAAACTGTTTAACAAAACTGTTTCCATGAGGATATCAACCAAACAAAAACAACGACGCAGAAAGCTATAAAGTCTTTACACCAGGATAATAATAAACAAATATCTATTTAAATTCAGAAGGTCAACATTTCTTTAGTCATGAAGAAATGTGTTAATTTTCAAAATAAGATTCAGTATAATTTCTAATTAATTTTTGGCCTCAAAATTACTACAAGGAGTATTGTTAATAAAACATGACATCAACTGTACTGCTTCTTTATGCGTAAAAGATTCTCAGCAGTGAACAGGGTATAAAAGGATCCTTTACCGAGGGCTAAATTGATTTGACCCTATTCTTAAAGGGTAATTCCGGTGTAAAATGGATTTTGGATATGTTTTGTATGATAATGAGTTGAAACGTTCGTTTTGGAGCACAAAAATTGTATACAGACGCTTTCTTCAGTTGGCTGTTTTTAGCCGATTCTATCAAAACGCTATAAACTTGGAACGATCGTAACAAAATGGCGTGGACCGTCGACGCCATTTTGTTTTTAAGACTCGATAGGTAGATTGACGAACACAGAGATTGTGACATCCGTCAGCAACACGCAAGCTCTGTGTTCGCCAATCTACTTATCGAGTCTTAAAAACAAAATGGCGTCGACGGGTGATCTACTGACGGTATTGTGTGTATAAAATGTCAATTTTTTTTAATAAACAATCTGTACACTTACAAAGTTCTCAATGCCTCGTTTTATATGTTAAGACCCTTATTATACTACCAAAGAAGTGTCGGGCTACTTTTAGCCTTTTAAGTGGTTTAAAATAGCGATTAAGTTTTTACCATAACAAATGCCCCCATCGTTCCAAGTTTATAGCGTTTTGATAGAATCGGCTAAAAACAGCCAACTGAAGAAAGCGTCTATATACAATTTTTGTGCTCCAAAGCGAACGTTTCAACTCATTATTCAAAACATATCCAAAATCCATTTTACACCGGAATTTCCCTTTAAGGTATGAAATCGACTGCCTTAAAGTATTAAAGGATTCATGATGAAAATGTATGGGTACAACTTCTTTAAAAATTAGTTGATGAATTCGAGTTTGGAAGTTAACCAAGAATGAAAGTCAGTTGAAAAATGTATAATATAATGTTAAATATTAGGATATTACAGTATCATAAGGAGCCTTATATTGAGATGTGCATTCAGGAGCAGAACAGCCTCATACCAAAATAGCAAACGAATAGCTTTCCTTATCAACAAACAGATAGCCAAACTGCATGCCCAACGCTAACAAGCAGGATCAAATAATCAACTAAAGAAAGGGCCGATTAATTTACCTCAACTCTGAGTATTGATTCTAAAAATAAAGGATAAAGAATTTGAGTAGATTCTGTCTACAGTCTTGTCTTCCAACTCTGGAAGTGAAGAAACTATTGAATTTAGTTGGTTGGGAAATTGTTGCTTTTAATTTAATTTTGTGATTGGATTGAATTGTCAATACTGTTTTGGGGGAATTTCATTGTGAATCAGAATCCATTGAGAACTGATTCCATCATATAAATCGGAATCTGAAACGACCCCAAAAGATTTGTAATCGTCTGCCCTACATCTAATCTAAAAAAGAAAGCAGACACACAAACAGCCTGATAGCTGCTGTGATCTTTTCAAGGATGAAGCTTCAGTTGAGTTTACAGTTTATTCAAGTAAGATAGAAAGCAGACTCTTACAAGCAGCTGCAATAGGTCTAAGTTTGTGCACAGGGAGATTCTAACGACTCGTCTAATAAGCTGCTCCAATTGTCCACCGATCTAGGGTGTGTGTGTGTATTTATACATGTGGCTCCTCCTCTGGTAGGAGCTGTGTTTTTCTACAGTTTTGACTTAGAGTTGTCTGCCATATCTGGTGGTATCAGGATGATGATATCTTGGTGATGTTCTGCGTATTTTAGCTGCCAATGGTATCGTGGAATCCAGCCCTGTAACTGTTTGACCTTTTGTTAAGGTGAAAAGTGCCATGCTTGACGTAGGCATTCCTGTGTTCAGCAGATTTTGCAAATGTATTATGCGTTAGATAATTTGTCTGTAATATTCAGGACTCCTATCACTGCAGGGGAGGCTGGGGCGCCCAATTTTTGGTTGTTATCAGTGGCCATGACGTGTGGTGCTCAGTTTCATAATCAATTTTGCCGTTGTCTAAGGTCACGCCAATTCTGTGAGTGCAACTAGAGATGTGTGTGCGATATCTTCACATAGCCGAGAAGCTAAGGAGCGAAGTCTTTCTCTTCTACTGCTGCTCTTTTATCCTCCAGCTGCCACCTCCTCCAATCAGCAGGCAGCGCTCGTTCACCCACACCACATACATGCGTTGCAGCATCTGATTGTCATAGACAGGAACGCCATAGACGATCATTCCATTAATCCTCCTGCTCATTCACACTCCAAAGACAGACAGGCAAACAAGGACATACACTGGCCAGCAGGGAGAAAAAATAGAGACCGGCACAAAAATCTCCCATTAACAATGCTGCGGAAATCTTTGCACATCATATCCGTCTGATTTATGGAGGGCCATAAACTCAACGATTCAATAATTAAAATGCTTTATATGAACAATATAACAGTTTGGTATCAACAAAAGGAGTTATTTATAGCAACAATGCCAACAACCTTCTATAACTTTAAATGTAGGATTTGAAAGATTTGAAGATTTTGTTATTAATCTTTTTTTTTATAATAATTTAGTGTAGGTATTTTCTTTAGTGAAGCACTTTATGACCTTGCTCAGTGAAAGGTGCATTACTAAATAAACCCTACTTACTTGATATCAACATTAATCAATAATTAATGTTTTTAACAAAACAAATTGTATATTAAATACTATTCTGCATGAAGCATTGGGAAAATACAAATGATAGGTATATCACTTTCAACCTCATCACTTAGTTGTTTTTCCATTTTTTATATCAAATAGATGCTATTCACTGATATGAAATATGTATTTTATACCAATCACCAAACATCAAATCAATGAAAGATGAGAATGCTGTTGTGGCTGACAATGGCCAAGCTAACATGAAGACTGAGTGTAAAGTGGTCAGATAGCATTTGGCCCCTTCAGGTTATCTTTGATCATTTGTTGAAGAGCACGGCTGCAGTAGTGAGAGCAATTGTGTTATCAATTATATCGTACATCACTTGGATATGAACAAATAGTATTCTGTAGCAAAGCTTTGATCTGAACTGGTCTTTACTGGTCTTTTTGAGGGGGGTTGCTTTTTGCGATTTTATAAAGACCGTTTCTGGCAACCTTAGGTAGAGTCTTCAGCGACTCTCCTTGAAGCTTGTAGTCTGTATGCATAATTTAAATGAGAGATGATTTCTAGCCACTATTCTGTCTAGCTGCAATGGTACTCACTCCCACAGAAACTCTCCACAGGTTATCTGAGTATGAGAGGGAGAGAGACACAAAGGAAATTAGACACACACACACACACACACACACACACACACACACACACACACACACACACACACATATGCAGACAGATTTTCACAGAGAGAGAAGGAGATGGGTCTTGAGCCATGTAACAAGTTCATATAACTCGCATCTGTCAGACCCATGTGGCAATAATACGGCATAGCTGCATTTTTGAAAAGCATCTCTCTAAAAACCCAACTGTCAGGCCTGGGTCATCAAAATGTGATTATATATATATATATATATATATATATACAGTGGGGCAAAAAAGTATTTAGTCAGCCACCAATTGTGCAAGTTCTCCCACTTAAAAAGATGAGAGAGGCCTGTAATTTTCATCATAGGTATACCTATGAGAGAAAATGAAAAAAAGAAATCTAGAAAATCCCATTGTCTGATTTTTAAAGAATTTATTTGCAAATTATGGTGGAAAATAAGTATTTGGTCAATAACAAAAGGTCATCTCAATACTTTGTTACATGCCCTTTGTTGGCAATGACAGAGGTCAAACGTTTTCTGTAAGTCTTTACAAGGTTTTCACACACTGCTGCTGGTATTTTGGCCCATTCCTCCATGCAGATCTCCTCTAGAGCAGTGATGTTTTTGGGCCTTCGCTGGGCAACACAGACTTTCAACTCCCTCCAAAGATTTTCTACAGGGTTGAGATCTGGAGACTGGCTAGGCCACTCCAGGACCTTGAAATGCTTCTTACGAAGCCACTCCTTCGTTGCCCGGGCGGTGTGTTTGGGGTCATTGTCATGCTGAAAGACCCAGCCACGTTTCATCTTCAGTGCCCTTGCTGATGGAAGGAGGTTTTTGTTACGTTACACGTTTCGAGTTCGTATTAGGCATTTTAGAGCCCCCTGCAGGCCATTACTTGTATGCCGTCCTTTTGTAGTTTCTTAATATGTGTTCATTCTCATTGGCTGACAAGAGTCACATTGTTTTAGTCACGTGATCGGTCATTATTTTGGCAGCCATTTTGATCTGTCTTTTGAGCCAGCGATCCACACGGTGAAACATATCTTTCTTGTATCTCACGTCATCCATCCGTGTAAGCCTTGGAGAAGCTTTGTTTGTAAGTAACTTAATTCATCCATGTCTTATGTAATAATTTACGTTCATATGTCATTGTATTTCACAACTTATAAGTACATTTTTATAACCAATTTGCATATTGGTTCATTTCCAGTTTCACACTTCTAAACCTGCAACAACTCGTTCAACGACTTTCAATAAATGGACATACAAGTGAATGTCGACAACATCCTTTACGGACTTCCATTATTGCTCCTGTCTTCAAGTTTTGTGGGGAAAAGTGTTTAGCTGTCTGGTGATGTGTGCATCGCTACGCGCTCAGGTGCCAGAACAGTGAAAAAACAGCATCACAGCGGGCTCTAAACAACGGATACCTACCGTGATCAAGAGAGACATTCTCCGTTAGCCGTTCCAGTGCATCAGTGTGATCTCACTACTCTAAGATGGAAGCTGCTTCACGAACGGAAGAACAAAAAGACACTACGTTAGCAGATGCTACAAAGTCTGTGTCTGGTGACTCCAGCTCAAGCTCAAGGTATTCTTCCGCTAGCCTAGCTGCAGCTAAAGCAAGGGCTAAAGTATCAGCTGCACGTGCCCGCATCACGTTTGTTCAAAAAGAAAATGATCTACTAATAGAAAAAGCTCGTATGGACGCTCATATGGACGCTGCTCTTGCTACCCTAAAGCTAGACAAAGAGATTGCATCAGCAGAAGCAGAAGCCGAAGCTTGAGTCAACTGCAGCAGAATTGGAGAGAGGCTCCAGAACTATAATTTCTCTTCCAACTCAATCTCCACGTGAAAGAACGTTTAACTACGTTGAGCGTCATTCAAATGCAGCCTCTGAGTCTACCCCCACTGACCCAACACGTAGGCTTCATCGACGTAACCCTGCTAACATTAATAGCACAAGGCAATATAATCAAGACTCCTTCGATGGAGACCTAAACAGGTCTAGGTAACCTGCTTTAACCAACCAGGCACCAAGGCCTGCTCCTGATGATAAAGCTCACATCCCCTACCCAATGGGGACACATCAGCCACTCTCGTCCACTCACCCCAGACAGGCTCCTCATACTCACAATGGTGACCATACAGGGTTCGGTGAGGTAGCTCAATTCCTTGTTCGGCGTGAACTATTGAGCTCCAGTCTTACCAAATTCGATGATCAACCTGAGAGCCACCGGACATGGAGGTCGAGCTTCCTAAACTCCATTAGAGGAACTGATCTCACCTCCAGCGAAGAGCTCGATCTGCTCACTAAATGGTTAGGCCCGCAGTCTTCAGCGCACATCAAGAGGATAAGAGCTGTCCACGTCAACGACTCAACTCAAGGCCTGAGAATGGCATGGTCTCGTCTTGAAGAGTGTTACGGCTCACCAGAGATGATCGAAAAGGCTCTCTTTGACCGAGTGGAGAAGTTTCCCAAAATCAACAACAGGGATTATCCTAAACTCAGAGAGCTTGGAGACCTGCTACAGGAGCTAGCATCGGCTAAGCGCGAGGGCTACTTACCTGGACTTGCTTGCTTGGACACAGCTAGAGGTCTGAACCCCATAGTGGAAAAATTACCATGGAACCTCCAAGAAAAGTGGATTTCTAAGGGGAGTAACTACAAGTTAGAGCACAACGTGCTCTTCCCACCTTTCACCTACTTTGCTGACTTCGTCTCCAGAGAGGCCTACATCCGCAACGACCCAAGCTTCCTTTTTGCCAGTTCAGCTGCTACAACAACCAAGCCAGACGCTACAGATAAGAAGACAAGAAACTTCGTATCCACTCATATAACGGATGTCTCTCCGGTTTCTGACTCCGACACAACAGAGACTTCCAGTGCTAGGCCTGATGTCAGTAAACAGTGACCCATCCACCAAAAGCCTCACCCCCTCAAACATTGTAGAGGCTTTCGATCCAAACATATCGAAGAACGCAAGGCATTTCTCAAAGAAGCTGGTATATGTTTTCGATGTTGTTCTTCAAGCAAACACGTTGCCAAAGATTGCAAAACAGAGGTGCACTGTAAGGAGTGCAACAGCGACAGGCATATATCGGCTCTTCACGCTGGGCCAGCTCCTTGGGCTAACCAGCCCCCTCAGGCAGAGAACGGCGGGGAGTCGGAACCTCCTCCTACAGTGAACTCCATGTGCACCGAGATCTGTGGCGGAAACAACGGACCTAGCTCCTGCTCTAAAATCTGCCTCATCACAGTGCATCCTAAGGGAGAACCAAACAGGTCAGTGAGACTCTACGCCATTCTTGATGACCAGAGCAACCGGTCACTTGCCAGGCCAGAGTTCTTCAACCTCTTTAACCTTGAAAACTCAGAGGCTCCCTACACATTACGTACGTGTGCCGGTCTCACTGAAATGTCAGGTAGGAGAGGCAGAGGCTTTGTCGCACAACCTTTGGATGGAAATCTCAGTATAGATCTTCCGACACTCATTGAATGCAACTACATTCCTGAAGACAGGTCCGAGATACCTACTCCAGAAGTAGCAAAATATCACACTCACCTCAATTCCATTGTTGAGCACATTCCTCCGCTTGACCCAGAGGCTCAGATCCTTCTTCTCCTTGGGCGTGATGTCCTACAGGCTCACAAGGTACGAGACCAGCGCAACGGACCTAATAACGCACCATATGCCCAACGCTTGGATCTTGGTTGGGTCATCATCGGTGAGGTCTGCCTAGGCACAGCTCACAAACCCAAAGATACAAGTGTGTTCCGCACTCACGTTCTGGAGGCCGCCATTCACACTTCTCACCCTGTCCAAACCATCTCACAGTTAAGGAGAAACTCACTGTGAAGACCCAAAGCACCAACTGCCTCTGTGAACTGTCAAGCTCACCACTGACTCGCGAAGCAGAGAGATGCGGTTACGATGACTCCTTGGGAAGCAAGATATTCCAACGCACCGAAGATGACAACAAGGTCCCTCCCTCCATTGAAGACAAGCTGTTCATCGAGTTAATGGATAAGGAGAGCTACATCGACGACGGTAACAGCTGGGTAGCCCCACTTCCGTTCCGCCCGTCAAGACCACGTCTGCCTAACAATAGAGAGCAAGCTCTGAATCGTTTCAACTCTCTTTGTCGCACGCTTGGAAGAAAGCCAGAGATGAAGGAACATTTTGTCACCTTCATGCAACGTATCTTCGATCAAGATCATGCAGAGCTCGCTCCTCCGTTGGCTAGCAGAGAGGTGTGCTGGTACCTCCCCACATTCGGAGTGTATCACCCCACAAACCAGGTCAAATCAGAGTTGTCTTCGACTCCAGCGCCAAACATCTTGGAGCGTCTCTGAACGACGTGTTGTTGACCGGACCAGATCTTAACAACAGTTTGCTGGGAGTTCTGATGCGTTTTCGATGTGAACAGGTTGCCTTCACCGCCGACATCGAACAGATGTTCCATAGTTTCATCGTGAGAGAAGATCACAGGAACTTTCTTAGGTTCCTATGGTTCAGGAACAACGACCCTACGGACGTGGTTGTAGAATACCGAATGCGGGTCCATGTGTTTGGCAACAGCCCGTCTCCAGCGGTAGCGACCTACGGCCTCAGACGAGCTGCTCTACACGGAGAAGAGGAGTTTGGTCACGCAGCGAAAAAGTTCGTACATAGAGAGTTCTATGTAGACGATGGCCTCAAACCTCTGCCCTCTGTGTCTCAAGCAATCGACCTACTTACTGCAGCACGAGGTATGCTAGCAATGTCCAACCTACGTCTCCACAAGATTGCGTCCAACTGTCCAGCAGTTATGCAAGCGTTTCCATCCTCTGAGTATGCCAAGGACTTGAAGGACCTCGACCTGGAAACTGACTCTCCACCGATGCAGCGCAGCCTGGGATTGAATTGGGACCTGAGCAGAGATACGTTCACTTTTAGGGTCGCCAACACCAATAGGCCCTTCACACGCAGAAGTGTGCTTGCTTGTGTGAACAGTCTGTTCGATCCACTTGGCCTGGTGGCACCGATCTCCATACAAGGAAAGCTTCTTCTGAGAGAACTCACCCACAACAGCGTTGATTGGGACGAGCCGCTCCCTGTTGAAAAGGAAACAGAGTGGATTGCTTGGAGGGATTCACTACAAGCCCTTGAAAGCTTTGAGACGCCTCGTTGCTACACAAGCACATCTGTTTCCAACGCCCAGCGTGTGGAGCTACACATCTTTTCAGACGCTTCCGTGAAGGCCATTGCTGCAGTAGCTTACCTCAAGGTGGTAGACGACAGCGGCGAGGTCCATGTAGGATTCGTCATAGGAAAGACAAAGTTAGCTCCGATGTCAGTCCATACAGTCCCGCGGCTTGAACTGGGAGCAGCAGTCCTGGCGGTTGAGATAGCAGAATTGGCTTCAAGAGAGTTGGATCTGAAGTTTGATGATGTACGGTTCTATACAGACAGCAAGGTTGTGCTTGGGTACATTTACAACGCAACCCGCCGGTTCTACGTGTATGTCAGTAACAGGGTAGAACGCATCAGGAAGTTCTCAAGCCCCAACCAGTGGCACTACGTACCCACCGGCCAGAACCCAGCAGACGTAGCAACCAGACCAGTACATGCAGCACTGCTCACCAACACGAGCTGGTTAACCGGGCCTGACTTTCTGCTGCTACCGTCTAAAGAAGACCTCCCACTGGAAACACCTTTCAGCCTTGTGGACCCAGACTCTGATGCAGAAGTGCGATCTCACCTCACCACATGCACCAGCCCAAATCTGGGCTCTCAGCGGTTTGAACGGTTTTCAACATGGCAGTCTCTCATTAGAGCCATAGCCACACTCATCCACATCACAGAGGTCATCGGATCCAGCACTACAACGGGAAACAAAGAATGTAAAGGCTGGCATCAATGTTCAAAAGCACACACATCCGACAATCTGTTGAAGGCAAAACAGGTCGTCATTCGATGTGTTCAAAAGGAAACCTATCGCACTGAGATGTCCTGTCTGCAGCAAGGGATAAGTATTCCTAACGACAGTCCACTGAGGAAGTTGGATCCTGTTCTCGATTGTGACGGACTCTTGAGAATCGGTGGCCGGCTTCAACGCTCAAGTCTTACCGCGGAGGAGAAACACCCTCTCATTGTCCCTGGTCGCAGCCACGTTGGCGCTCTACTTACCAGCTACTACCACAGGAGAGTCGAACACCAGGGCCGGATCTTCACGGAGGGAGCTATGCGTGCAGACGGCATTTGGATGGTCGGAGCCAAGAGGTGCATCGCAAAGCTTCTACACAAGTGTGTCACATGTAACAAGCTCAGAGGCAAAACAGCAGAGCAAAAGATGGCCGACCTCCCTCCAGACCGCCTAAGTACAGAGCCTCCTTTCACCAACGTAGGCATTGATGTTTTTGGTCCTTGGAGTATCTCTACTCGACGCACCCGTGGAGGCGCTGCCAACAGCAAAAGGTGGGCAGTTATCTTCACCTGTCTCAGTTTTCGTGCTGTTCACATAGAGCTCATTGAAGCCATGGACACATCAAGCTTCATCAACGCTCTGCGTAGATTTCTTGCCATCCGGGGTCCTGTGAAGCTTATTCGTTCAGACTGTGGCACAAATTTCAAGGGAGCCTGTAAAGAGCTGCAAGTACTCTTGCAAGACGACCAGGAGCCCAACATCTCTAAGTTCCTCAGTGCAGAGGGTTGTGCATGGATCTTTAACCCGCCTCATTCATCACACATGGGCGGTGTGTGGGAGAGGATGATTGGCATCTCAAGAAGGATTCTGGATTCCATGCTAAGTCAGACTCAACCTTCCCTACTCACCCACGAAGTTCTGTCTACTACGATGGCAGAGGTGTCCGCCATTATCAACGCCAGACCTCTGACGACCATCTCTACTGATGCAGACGCTCCGTTGCTTCTGACTCCCAACACGATTCTTACCCAGAAGATTTGCCGTCCACATCCTCCTCCAGGCTGCTTCGTCGACGCAGACTTACACCGTCAGCAATGGAGAAGAGTCCAGCACTTGGCCAACACCTTTTGGGAAAGGTGGCGGCGTGAGTATGTCTCAACCCTCCAGAGTCGTTCTAAGTGGCAGAAGAGCCAGCCCAACATCAAGGAGGGAGACTTAGTGCTTCTTCGCGATACTCAGCTGAAGAGAAACCAGTGGCCCATGGCATTGGTGACTAAAACCTTCCCTGGAAGTGACGGAAAGATCAGGAAGTTGGAGCTCAAGATAACTAGAGGAGGCACTTCCAAGACCTTTCTTCGCCCTATCACTGAAGTGGTGGTGCTGATGACCCCTTAGGGCCACACAGACTCTTGATTGACCCCTAGATGTTTAGTCATTTAAGGTGTTATTGTGTTCAATACCAGGCGGGGAGTGTTACGTTACACGTTTCGAGTTCGTATTAGGCATTTTAGAGCACCCTGCAGGCCATTACTTGTATGCCGTCCTTTTGTAGTTTCTTAATATGTGTTCATTCTCATTGGCTGACAAGAGTCACATTGTTTTAGTCACGTGATCGGTCATTATTTTGGCAGCCATTTTGATCTGTCTTTTGAGCCAGCGATCCACACGGTGAAACATATCTTTCTTGTATCTCACGTCATCCATCCGTGTAAGCCTTGGAGAAGCTTTGTTTGTAAGTAACTTAATTCATCCATGTCTTATGTAATAATTTACGTTCATATGTCATTGTATTTCACAACTTATAAGTACATTTTTATAACCAATTTGCATATTGGTTCATTTCCAGTTTCACACTTCTAAACCTGCAACAACTCGTTCAACGACTTTCAATAAATGGACATACAAGTGAATGTCGACAACATCCTTTACGGACTTCCATTATTGCTCCTGTCTTCAAGTTTTGTGGGGAAAAGTGTTTAGCTGTCTGGTGATGTGTGCATCGCTACGCGCTCAGGTGCCAAAACAGTTTTAACTCAAAATCTCACGATACATGGCCCCATTCATTCTTTCCGTCACACGGATCAGACGTCCTGGTCCTTTGGCAGAAAAACAGCCCAGCAACTCAGCATTCTTTCTCCTCCAAACACGACGAGTTGAGTTTTTACCAAAATGTTCTATTTTGGTTTCATCTGACCATATGACATTCTCCCAATCCTGTTCTGGATCATCCAAATGCTCTCTAGCAAACTTCAAACGGGCCCGGACATGCACTGGCTTTAGCAGGGGGACACGTCTGGCACTGCAGGATTTGAGTCCCTGGCGGCGTAGTGTGTTAGTGATGGTAGCCTTTGTTACTTTGGTCCCAGCTCTCTGGAGGTCATTCACTAGGTCCCCCCGTGTGGTTCTGGGATTTTTGTTCACCGTTCTTGTGATCATTTTGACCCCACAGGGTGAGATCTTGCGTGGAGCCCCAGATCGAGGGAGATTATCAGTGGTCTTGTATGTATTCCATTTCCTAATAATTGCTCCCACAGTTGATTTCTTCACACCAAGCTGCTTACCTATTGCAGATTCAGACTTCCCAGCCTGGTGCAGGTCTACAATTGTGTTTCTGGTGTCCTTTGACAGCTCTTTGGTTTTTGCCATAGTGGAGTTTGGAGTGTGACTGTTTGAGGTTGTGGACAGGTGTCTTTTATACTGATAAGGAGTTCAAACATGTGCCCTTAATACAGGTAAACAGCCTCTTAAAGAAGAAGAAGTTACAGGTCTGTTACAGCCAGAAATCTTGCTGGTTTGTAGGTGACCAAATACTTATTTTTCACCATAATTTGCAAATAAATTCTTAAAAAATCAGACAATGTGATTTTCTGGATTTTTTTTTTTCATTTTGTCTCTCATAGCTGAGGTTTACCTATGATGAAAATTGCAGGCCTCTCTCGTCTTTTTAAGTGGGAGAACTTGCACAATTGGTGGTTGACTAAATACTTTTTTGCCCCACTGTATATATATATAGCCTAAAAATATACTGTACATGGAAAAATATATACATGTATATTTATATACAGTTTACGGGTAATATAGGTACTAAAACATAATTGAAAGTCTTCAATATATATAATGCAGACACATGCAAGTTGTTGGTCGTTATGTTGGTGGCAGTTAGATTGAACGAAGGTATACTTGGATGTGACAACAGACAATAACAGACAGGGTGGGCTTAAAGAATTAGCAGTTTTTTTATTCAAAATTGTGAGGGGAAGGGGAGGGGGACAATCCAATTCCATGTCTTCCTGGAGCGCGGTATCTTTCCTCCAAGGGTCTTGAGGGTACACTTGAGTCTTTGTAGATGACGGGGGGTAAAGGGGTGAGACACAGTAGGTAGAACAAACACAATTTGCTCTATTGCAGGGTTTCAAAAAGTGGGGGTTGCGAGACACTGGTAGATGGGGTCTATTCCCTTCATAAACTCTTTACCAAGTATTCCCCAGAGGAAAAAGCTTGGGAATAAATATGATTGGATACAATTTCTCAGCACTGACATACAACGTTACCGTCTCTGAAATTAATCTAAGCCTTGACTTGTGCTGCTATATAACTATAAAGGCCAACCTATCACTATGATACAATAAAAACTATACGATTATGGTAGGCTATTGTGTTCTCTTGTATTATAAAAGCGTGTGGTTCCTCTTTGGCTTATAACTGCAAGTGCGTGCAAATATTTCCATGCATCAAGCACCTCCGGGAGAAGTGGGGTTCTTGAGTCTATGGCACTGTATTTTGGGGGTGTTACGTCCCCCGCTAGGGAAAGGGGTGGCAACATAAAACCAGATGTCTTTGGTTAACTTAAAGTTGTTTATTTAACCCGGATCTTGGGGTAATCAATTAAACACAAACAGAGGAGGCAAAACTACAAAAGGAAAAGGACCATTGGGTGCTGTCCAAATCAAAGAAATGAATATAACCAAAGAAAAGCTCCCCAAAATACATGAGTGGAACAGCACCCCTGCGCCTAGTGTTCCTAAACAAAGGTGTAACTGCGTGTCGGTTTTCGATAACTTCTAACAAACTTACCCTGGCCAAGTTCCCAGGTAGCTAACAAGAGCCTCAATCAAGTACAAAATAGGCATTTGAAGACCTAAATGGCAAGCTGCAAATCCAAGACAAGCTGTCGCGAATGTTTAGCTCGCCCGTCTTTTGTCTTCCTCGGATCCTCGGCTTTCCGATGCAGCAACCAATCACGCCCGGGGAAAGGCACATCAAAATCAACATAATGGTAAACAAATGGAAAAACACATGGTCATCTGCACGGCCATCGACAAATGGAGGATTTTACCCATGAGGGTGGGGCGTCGGTCCGCAACCGTAACAGGGGGGTTACAGGCTAAAGAGTTTGTGAACCCCTACTCTATAGTGTATCTCTTCAAGATTGAATTTGTTCAATTTGGTTGGTCTTCAGGGCCATTGGATGATTACCATACCTTCTCGAGGTCGCCATAATCCTTCCTCGACTGGAAAGGTTCTGCTGGCTTTTATAGATGGACATTTGTCCAATGGCCAGCACCTGAATAATAGTGATTAGCAATCACTTCTTCCAGTGCCTGAAAAGTGTATGACTTGAAGGGAAAGTGCATTGTCCATGGTTTTGATACTCTTCATCCCTTGTGGAGGGATCTTTGGCATCTAGGCCCTCAACATATTGTGGCGACCACAGGTTTGGGCGCCATGTTCCGGATCCGCGGGGATTCTGTGAATTGGGTTTGTCAGTTGACAGAAGGGTTTTGTTAATTTATTCTGTTAGGTTAAGTGGGGTTAACGGGTTTGGGGTCTTTATTGGTTGTGTTTTAATTGTGTGTTGTTCCATTGTTGTGTGATGTGTAGTGTGATCGGGACCATTAGTGAGAGTGTTGTGTGTGGTGGTCAGGTGTCCCGTGTTTCTGTAATGTTCGTCGTTGTTAATAAAGGTAGTCCGTAGTCGTGGACCACCAGCAGGCGATCCCTCAGCCTGCGGAAATAATCCATAGCCGCACCCCCGGCGAGCTCAGGCTCGGGCGGGGATCCGAACACCAAGTCCACCGGTGTCCGGAGCTCCCGCCCGATCATGAGGGCAGCCGGCGTGCAGTGACTGGATTCCTGCACCGCTGTCCGATAGGACCACAGGACCAGGGGCAGGTGACGGTCCCAGTCCCGCTGGTGCTGGCTGGTGAGGATGGCTAGCTGGGTGGACAGGGTGCGGTTAAACCGCTCCACCAACCCGTCACTCTGGGGATGGAGCGGCGTCGTCCTCGTCTTGTGCACCCCCAGCCGCCGGCAGACCTCTCCAAAGACCTGGGACTCGAAGTTCCGTCCCTGGTCGCTGTGGAGCTCAGCAGGGACCCCGAAACGGGCAAACATCTCCTCCACCAGCCTCTCCGCGGTGGTGGCAGCGCTCTGATCCGGCACCGCATACGCCTCTGGCCATTTGGTGAAGTAGTCCATGGCCACGAGGACGTAGCGGTTGCCAGAGTCGGTGACTGGAAACGGCCCCAGGACGTCGACCCCCACCCGTTCCATCGGTGCTCCCACCAGGTTCTGCTGGAGCGGAGCGTGAGAACGCTGGGCAGGTCCTTTCTGCGCCGTGCAGGTGTCGCAGCAGTGGACATGCAGCTCCACGTCCCGTCGACAGCCCGGCCAGTAGAACCGCCCCCGCAGGCGATGCAGGGTCTTGGCGTTTCCGTAGTGCCCCGCCCCCACCGAGCCGTGGACCAGCTGCAGCACCTGGGGACGAAGCACATGGGGCACCAACAGCTGCAGGATGTCGCCCTTCCCCCTAGGGTCCCGCCAGCGGCGGTGGACCACCCCGTTGTGGAGCTGGAAGCATCCCCACTGGGAGTGGTAGGCCTTCACCTCAGGCCCTCGTGCCGACACCTCCGGCCAGCTGGGGCGCTGCCCCGCCTCCAGCCAGTCCCTCACCAACGCCAGGGTCTCGTCGGCCCGCTGCTGCTGCTCCAGCTGACTCGCCGTCAGCAGGAGCCACCCCTCCGCCTCCCCGATAGTCTGGTCAGCCTCGGTGGTCTGGAGAGCCGCCACCATCGGAGACTCGTGGGCCCGCTCCTCCTGGCGCAGGCAGTAGCGACACTCCAGGACTGCGCAGGGGCGTCGGGAGAGTGCGTCAGCATTGCTGTGGAGCCGCCCCGCTCGATGCTGGATCTCGAAGTCGTACTCCTGCAAAACTTCCAGCCATCGAGCCACCTGGCCCTCAGGGTTCTTAAAACTGAGGAGCCAGCAACTGAGGGCGGTTGACCGCTGCCATTCCTCCGTCCGTGGGCCGCCGCGCTCCCACAACGCAGGGTGCGTCGGCGTCGGTTGGGGTGAACGGACGGCGCTCCAGCGCCGCCCTACGGCAGGAACTGGTGGGGGCCCCGATGGTGGTGGTCCCCGACCACACCCCCAGGACTTCTAGGGACTGTTGGAGACGGGCGTCCCAACCATGGAGGAAGGATGCGCCGCAACGGGGCCGCCGCTGACCCCCTGAGCTATCGGGACTATGTGTTGGGTGTTGGGGTCGACGAGACGTCTGACCCCTAAGGTGGGGGCTGTGTGGCGACCACGGGTGTGGGCGCCATGTTCCGGAGCCGCGGGGATTAAGTGGGGTTAATGGTTAAGTGGGGGTTAATGGGTTTGGGGTCTTTATTGGTTGTGTTTTAATTGTGTGTTCCATTGTTGTGTGATGTGTATTGTGATCGGGACCATTAGTGAGAGTGTTGTGTGTGGTGGTCAGGTGTCCCGTGTTTCTGTAATGTTCGTCGTTGTTAATAAAGGCAGTCCGTAGTCGTGCGGTGTATGGGGCACGGAACTGCATAATTGGTTCAACCTGGGCTCCCGTCTCGTCCTTCCCGTGCTGCTCGCCACATGCAGCAACCAATCACGTCCGGGGAGAGGCACATCAAAATTAACATAATGGTAAACAATTCACATGTGTGGAAAAACACATGGTCATCTGCATGGCCATCGACAAACGGAGGATTTTACCCATGAGGGTGGGGCGTCAGTCCGCAACCGTAACAGGGGGTTCCAGGCTAAAAAGTTTGTGAACCCCTACTCTATAGTGTATCTCTTCAAGATTGAATTTGTTCAATTTGGTTGGTCTTCAGGGCCATTGGATGATTACCGTACCCTCTCGAGGTCGCCATACTCCTTCCTCGACTGTGAAGGTTCTGCTGGCTTTTATAGATGGACATTTGTCCAATGGCAAGCACCTGAATAATAGTGATTAGCAATCACTTCTTCCAGTGACTGAAAAGTTTATGACTTGAAGGGAAAGTGCATTGTCCATGGTTTTGATACTCTTCATCCCTTGTGGAGGGATCTTTGGCATCTAGGCCCTCAACATATTCTCCTCCCTAGCGACTTGGTAGGGCATGGAGTGTTCGTTCAGAGGCTCTCGTCTTGTTGTGACAGGGCGTCAGCTATCCCCTGGTCCTTTCCAGCCCTGTGTTCTACTTTGAAGTGGAAGTCTTGTAGCTCCAGGGGTGACCTTACATTCACACTACCTCTGTCCGCCGACGTATGGTGGCTTTTTGATGTATCCATGTGTTTTCCTGGGTTGTATAACAAAGGTGATTTCATTGGACAGTGTATATGCATATATTTGCATAACGCGATGACCGACGGATCCGTCGCTTCCTGAAAGGTTTCTGAAAAACATTTCTCAACTTTTTGACGCAGGCAACGGAGCCGACAGTACGGACGGACCCACAATGCATTTTGAGAGCACCCAGAGCAAAGTCAATGAGATCCGTCAACGGATGGATGTTGTGTGAACTCAGCGTAACTCTGGCATTCTTATCCTTGTTTACCGTCATCCACTGTGGACAGTAACAATGGTGAACTTCCTTCAAAACAAATAGTATCTGAACTGATGCATGACCCATTTAATAGCAATGAATTCCTTCTCAACAGAAGAATATTTTTACCCATGTTTCAGTTACCTATTGCTAAAGTACCGTAAGATGTTGGATCGTTTTCATTGTCGCTCTCGTCACTTTCATCCGGAGGCAAATTCCCCGCTGAGCTCATGCTGACCTCTTCAACATGCAGCAATCCAGCCTTTCGAAACCCGTTGATGATAGTGGATTTTTTGACAATGCTCCACGCTGTCAGGACCCGCTGGCAGACTTGCCCATAAGTTGCTCTTCGCATGCGGCCCGTTTTAGTGAAGGATTTCTCCCCACTTGTCATCCAAGCCTCCTACTGAACACTAAGCGCCACCTTAAATGCACGATTTACATTGATGTCGAGTGGCTGCAAATACCTTGTTGTGCCCCCAGGAATCACAGCTGGAATTGGGTTTTTCCCTCTTGATGGCTTCTTTCACAGAATCTGTATTGTGGGCCCTCATGCTGTCCAAAATGAGCAATGCCTTGTTCCTGTGAAAGAATCCTCCCGGTCGCTTGTCGTAACACTCCGTATGCCATTCATGCATTAGGCTTTCCGTCATCCATCCTTTCTTGTTGACTTTCACAACAATTTTTCTCGGGAATATATCTTTTGGCATCGTCGTGCGTTTAAAAATCACCATCGGTAGAAGCTTTTCTCCCAATGCCTTGCAGCTCAGAACACAGGTGAAGGGTGTTTTTTCATGCCCAGCTGTTTTCAGCATGACGGATGATTCGCCTTTCCTGTTGACAGTCCGAGTGAGAGACAGGTCAAACGTCAGAGGAACCTCATCCATACTTATGATGTTGTGCGGGCCGATGGAATGATCCGCTATCTTTGCATCAGTTAATATGCAAAGTTTGAAACTTTTTCCTCGTAGTCGGGAGGGAGTTGCTGACACAGACTCATCCGTACCCTGATGGACAGGCCTTTACGTCTCATAAATCTGAGACACCACGATGGTCCACCTCTAAAATCCTCAAACTTCTAACCCTAACATTGCGGTGGCGATTGTTTTGGCTTTCAGTCTGATCTGCACAGTTAAAACACCTCGGCCGTCTGCTCTCTGTGTGTTGACCCAGTCTTCAAGCTCATTTTCTAGTTCGGGCCATCTGCTTTTCTTCCCTCTGAAAGCTTTTGTTGGCTTTTTGCACTGAGTCTGTTCCTCATGCTGCTGTTTCCAACGTCTTATCATCGACTCATTAAGGCCAAGCTCCCGGGCAGCAGCTCTATTTCCTTTTCCAACAGCCAGATCGATCACCTTCAACTTGAAAGCTGCATCATGTGCATTTCTCCCTGTCTTCGCCATGATGAGGGGGACAAAATGACTACCGTAATCAGAATGATGGGAAGTTTGATGTGTTTTTTGCTCCGTTTTTTGGCGGCATGAAGCTTGTGAAAGTGGGAAAAAAATCCATAAATTAGCCGCGTCATTGTTTAAGCCGCGAGGTTCAAAGCGTGGGAAAAAAGTAGCATCTTATAGTCCGGAAATTACGGTAATTTACTGGGTGCTCATGGCTGCGGAAAACATGCAACCTTCAGTATTGAATCGGCAGACCAGGGCCTAGAGTAGCCCTTATAATGATGTCTCTTCTTCCTTCCACCACTTAACGTGAGGGGATGGTCATCTTTCTGTCATGTAGGGGGGCTGCAATTGAGGCAAAGTTGGGTATAATTTGCTCTGGTTTGGCTACACGTTCCCTCTCCCTCGACCCTAAGCTGGCATTTCTTCGGGGTATAAGTCAATTCAGCTCTCTGTATGGAGATGACAATTGGGCTGGACCACACACTCTGGGACCACCCCAAGCTCCGGCATCATCTTCACCTCCTTCTTAATTGAACTGCCATGCGACTCGCTATAGGGCTGCAGGAGCATTATCTTTCCGAGCTCCATCTTAATGTCATTGGCTGTGACGCTGGTGCGACCTAGTTGGTCCAAAACACAGACATCTGTGGCACACTCAAGAAGCTCTTTGAGACCCTGCCTCTGGTTTGATGACAGCTGAGTATAATGATAACTTCTGGAATGTAGTGACGAGAAACATCAGCAGACAGGGAAGGCAACTGGGGATGCACAGGTTCTGGACATTTGTTTAAGAAGCTGATGTGATAGATTTGTAGTCCATTACGCCAGCCAGGCTGCCTTACCCTATAGTTGACTGGGCCCCGCCGCTCTGTCAGTTCTTGTGGCCCATGCCATCTGGCGAGGAATTGGACGCATTTGTAGAGAAGAGCATTATCACCATTTTCCCCATACTGGAATACTCTCACCTGGGACTCGGGAACCTCAATTATATACCCGTGCCTGGCCCCCCTGTACTTTTCAGATCTGGTGCCGGACCATGGCCCAGATCTTAGCCTTCCGTGCCTGCATTTGTTTCATATGCTCAATGAATGACCTGTGGGGTGATGGCTGTCTGCCTTTTACTTTGTCCAGCAGAGAACCTTGTTGAGCTCTAGTGAACTTCCCTTATAGAGAAAAGGACCAAGGGAAGAGGCTGGTCCCCTGCTCTTCCCATCGGCCTTTAACCTCTTCTCAATATTTAGTTCATCTTATATAACGTTCTACGAGGCCCTCGGCATGGGGATGGTAAATGGATGTTGCGATTTTTCATTTGTTTGCGGAGATGATAGAGGTGCAGCTCTAAAAACTCAGTCCATCAGATAAAATAAATAAATGACGCTTGCTATCGCCGCTCCAGCCAAATCTGACTGGAGGTAAAGCAAAAAAGTATTCACTGAAAAAAATCGTCCCTGCTTATTTCCGATAAACTTTTAACCTTGTTCTTCTGTCTATCTCGGATAACGTTGTTTTGCTTACTTTGTAGAAGCTACAAGCTATGACAACAATCATTTTCAGTATTGCAGCTGAGTGATTCGGTGAGGAGGAAAAGAAAAGCTCTGGAACAACTTACTCAAAGAACCAAAGAGCAGTGAGGATCCATAACATCAGGCAGGAGATTAAGGCACTGAAGTTCCTATACAAGGAAGCCGTAGACGAGGATCACATTGGCCTGGCCCAGCTTATATGCATCCTACGGAAAAAGATCAGGGTTCTCCGCCGGGCTGAGTGGCATCGGAGGCGGCGCCATGAGAGAGCGTGTAAGCGCACTTCCTTTATCTCCAACCCCTTCAAGTTCACCAAGGATTTGTTTGGGCTGAAGCACAGTGTTAAACTTGCCTCCTCGCAGGAAGACATAGACCAACATCTGAAGCAGATGTACAGCGACCCCGCAAGAGAGCAGGAGCTGGGAGAATGTAACATCCTCATAGACCCCCCTGAACCTGAGGTGCAGTTTGACATATCAGAGCTGAAGCTAAAGGAAGTCAGGGAGGTCGTCTGCAAAGCAAGGGTAAGCTCCGCTCCAGGACCGAGTGGCACTTCATACAAAGTGTATAAGAGCTGTCCCAAACTCCTGCTGCGTCTGTGGAAAATCCTGCGAGTGTTCTGGAGAAGAGGTAGGATCCCAGATCGATGGAGAGTAGCTGAAGGGGTGTGGATCCTGAAGGAGGAAAACTCCACCCAACTAGACCAGTTCCGCATCATCTCCCTACTTTGTGTCGAGGGAAAGATCTTCCTCAGCACTGTTTCCAAACGGCTGCGTACCTACCCTGAACAGAACACCTGCATCGACAGGTCTGTCCAGAAGGGCGGCTTTTCTGGAATTCCAGGCTGTCTGGAGCACAATGGTGTGGTGACGCAGCTGATAAGGGAGGCAAGAGAGACCAAGGGCAACCTGTCAGTGCTGTGGCTTGACCTGGCAAATGCATTTGGCTCCATTCCACACAAGTTGGTTCATCTCACATTGACAAAACATCATGTCCCCAGCAATTGTAGAGACCTCATTGCTGATTACTACACCAATTTCAGGATGAGGGTCTCTTCGGGAAAAATAACATCACGTTGGCACAAGGTGCAGATCGGTATCATCACAGGTTGCACTATCTCTGTGTATCTCTGTGTATCTCTACACTATTCTCCCTAGCCATGAACATGCTCACCAAGTCTGCTGAGCCAGAGTGCAGAGGGCCCCTATCGAAATCCGGTCAACGGCATCCCCCCATCACTGTTGGCAACCCCCCATTCATGGATGACCTCACAGTCATGACAGAATCGGTCCCAGGCTGCCGGTGGATTCTGAAGGGACTTGAAAAGGTGATGGACTGGGCCCGGATGCGATTTAAACCAGCCAAATCAAGGTCTATGGTGCTCAGGAAAGGGAAGGTGGTAGACAAGTTCCGCTTTAACATCACAGGCACAGCCATCCCAACCATCTCAGAGAAACCAGTCAAGAGTTTGCGCAAGGTTTTTCACAGCTCTCTGAGAGATACAACATCTATCCAGTCGACCTGCACTAAGTTGGATGGCTGGTGGAAATCCGTGGACAAGTCCAGCCTATCTGGAAAGTTCAAAGCATGGATATACCAACACGGCATTCTTTCCAGGATCCTTTGGCCCCTCCTTGTCTATGCAGTCCCCATCTCAACAGTGGAGACCTTAAAGAGGAGAGTAAGTAGCTACTTCGGAGATGGCTTGGATTACTGAGGAGCCTGAGCAGCCTCGCACTCTACGGGAACACCAATAAACTGCAACTGCCCTTTAAATCCTTGGAGGAGGAGTTTAAGGTTACAAGAGCCAGAGAAGTGGTTCAGTAGAGGGACTCACGTGATCGAAGGTGGCTAAAGCAGGGATCCAAGTGAGGACTGGAAGGAAGTGGAGGGCAGAGGTCGCAGTTCAAGAGGCCAAGGCAAGGATGCGTCAAAGGAACATGGTGGGAGTGGTCATACATGGCAGAGCTGGGCTAGTCTCCTTTCCAACTCCCCAAATGAACAACAGCGGGAAGGAAGGGCGCCGCCTTGTTCAGGAGGAGGTGAGAGCTGCAGTGGAAGAAACAAGAACCGTCAAGGCAGTGGGAATGAAGCAACAGGGAGCTTGGATAAGATGGGAGAACACGGTTGAGAGGAAAGTAACCTGGGCTTAGCTGTGGAAAGCTAAGCCTCACCGCATTAAATTCCTCATCCAGGCAGTATATGATGTGCTTCCAAGCCCATCAAACCTGCACACATGGGGCTTAGCCGAGACACCAGCATGCCCGTTGTGTTCCAAGCGAGGAACCCTGGAACACATCCTCAGCTGCTGCACCAGGGCACCTGGAGATGAACGGTATCGCTGGAGGCATGATCAAGTTCTTAAGACCATCGCTGAAGTCATCAGCGAAGGACTTGTGTGGGCAAAGCAGTTCAAACCCTCCAAGAAAACCATAGCCTTTGTCAGAGCTGGGGAGCAGTCAACCCCTGCCGGAAGAACATGTGCAATAAAACATCTAGGGTATGTAAATTCAACTCTAGAGATGCACATGTGCACAAAAGCCTTCTGTGGGAGGTTTTGGTGTGTGTTTGTGTGTGTGTTTGTGTGTCTGCGTGCGTGTGTGTGCGTGTACATGCGTGTGTGCATGCGTGTGTGTGTGTTTTCGGCGGGGGGAGGGTAACTTGCAGAAGTATGAAAAAATCTTTGAGGAAAAATGCTTTTGTTGACATCCTTGTGCCAGTGAAGGATGTACAAGGAAGGATGTATGAATATGTGTGGGCGTCAGGGAAGAACATTGTTCTAAGGTTCTGATTACACAAAGGAGTCACTCATGTGTGGGAGAGTCAATATTATATGCAAAAGAAAAGTAAAGTTCAGTGCTGCAGAAATGAGTGCAGCTTTTGTCTTCTCAAATTAAAGCTAGCAAAAGCATTTATGTTAGAATGTGACATTGTGTGTTGTAAGGCTAATTCCAGAGTTCAACAGGCTTTTTGGTGTCGAGGCTGTTCAGTGGGGATTTTCCTTAGCATCAATGCATTATGCTGCGCTACTTTAGATGAGATATTCTGGAAATATTGGAAGATGCTCCATTTAACTATGTTGGCAAACTTATCGGGTTCTAGTGAACAGTTTTGTGGAAATTCACATTTTGTTGCAGTCTGCATAAACATTTCCCAGCCTCGTGTTATAGCATGTTAATGGCCCCCGGCTCAGACACCCTGTTTCCCAAGACTCCAGTCAAATTAATTAACGGGAGATTGCATCATTGCTTATTCTCTCTTATTCTCTGTCTTGCGTCATCAGGGTTGCTAAAGTGTAGTTTGGCTGTGATCCTCACACTGATCTCAAGCATACAAATTATTTGCCTACACCTAACCACTGCAATTATCTTAGCGAGCCATTAATCCAAGCAATTGGTTTTGCTCTTGTTACTTACAATATACGATTCATATAAAAGCAAGTAACATTTTGACATTTTAAAGGTCCCATTGCATGAAAATCCCACTTTATGAAGTTTTCTAACCTAAATATGAATTCCCCTAGCCTGCCTATGGTCCCCTAGTGGCTAAAACTTGCAACAATCCCTTTCTCCTCCATGTCGTAGTTCAGTCTACTTCAGATTGATGTGGACGTGGAAGAACCAGAGACGTCTGAGAACCCAACAAAGTCGTTTGTGATTCATAATATCGTCTGGAGGCTCACACAGCTTTTGGCCATGATAATATGTATTATATGATATAGATATCTATGCATAATATGATATTATTTAGATATAGAGCTCAAGGACTCCCGTGTGTTCTAGAATATTTACAGAACACGGCTAAAGGCTGTGTGCGCCTCGCCATTGCGATACATCCACTGTAAACAGAGTGCATGGTACCGTGGCTGCAAGCTGCTCAGGGCCACACCCTCACCCTCCTCCTTGACCCGCCTCTCTCCTCCTCATTTGCATCAAAGCTACAGACACCGAAATGGCGCATTTGGGGAAAGCTCAATGTGCGACTGGCTCATAGTGGCTGTAATTCTGCACCACAGCTGAAATTCGGGAACGTCTTCAAATACTGTGTTTGGGGGCTACTAATATCTATATTAAAGCATCCATAAAGTAGCATGCCAAGGGACCTTTAAAATATAGCTTTTCCTTTAGGAGAAACCAGCCGCATATATATATATATATATATATATATATATATATATATATATATATATATATATATATAAATATATATATATATAGGATCAAATGATGTATGATCCTTTTAATATCTTACAATAAGGTTGGACCTGCCTCTAGGCCTTTTGACGAGCGCTCGCCCCTTAGTCAAAGGCTTTTTACACCTTTGTCATTTCAATAAAACTGTGCATAGAGAGTCCTTGATCTAAGAATAGCGTTTAAGATGACTGTCTACAGTATATTTTGAGGACAGCCCAATGATATTGGTTGGCTAGGGTTATGGTAATGAGCATAGGTTTAGAAAAGAAGGTTCTAAAACTATATGCTTTGTAGGCGTGTAGCTTTTCTTCACGCAAATGATGTCACTACTTCTGACGTAATAACTCGACGGAAGACTTATGGGTCCATACAAATTGCAATCTTAATAATAATAATAATATAGAATACAAAACAATAACTTAAAATATGCAAGTTAGAGATTTACTAAATATTGATCTCACAGTCCTCTCAATGATAAAAAAAACCTTCGTTTTGGTTTGAAAAACCTTTTTAATCCTAATTTCTTTAATTTATCTATTTCTATAATTGTATAATCAGAGTTTTGATTACATTCATAATTGTGGGTATATTATTGAGTTTACATGATTTTTTTTCATTGCAATCCAAGAATGTGGTTTTTAACCAAACAAGTTTTGGGTCTAATGGGCCCCCATAAAAATATACACAGACACAGCATTTTTACCAATTGGTACTATATTAAAGTGGACTCTGGTAGTGCGTAGGAATTAGTTAGCAATCAAAGGCTGTAATTAATGGGCCAACTTAAGGATCACAACCATTTAGATAGTATTAAGCTTGAGAACTCTCCCCAGGAACTTGCATTGTACAACAAGGCAAGATGTCATTTTATAAATCTTGGTTAGCAAGACATTAATGGTAGCTAGCTACAAGCCCTGATACCAAATTCAAAGCAAATACTCACAAAAACAAAAAAACTTTAGTTGCCACCAGTGATTGTATGGACGAAGTATATCTAGACTTAAATGCCTCATTACATGTTGTGTAGCATTATCATTTATATTCCCACACTGATCCTTGGCTAGTGTTCAGATATGAATGCAAACTGCTGTGGTGGGCTTCTCAGAATTTAAGTTGGCTGACTAGATTAGAACAACAAAGATTCCGGCTACTAAACTGTTGAAGGTGGGCCGTCACACAATTTTCGAATATAAGGCCCTCGTTCGCGTGTCACAAAAGAATGTGGTCTGCAACATCAGTCGCAGAAAATATTAACCTGTGATGACATTGGATTGTGTTCTATGTTGGACCAAAGGACAATTTCAAGCATTTTCGCAGAAACAGAGTGTAACGGGTTCCAATGAAATGCGAGCAGGTAGAGTGGTCGTCCCTCAGCAGGAGATCGTTTTTATTGTTTTAACGAAAACACAAATACTCCAACGATAACAAAAAGGGTCCGTTCCAAATCGTCTCTTTAGGCTCCAGGTGTATTTCTCTTGTTCGGGATCTCGGGGGTCCGTGCTCCGGGTTTCCTTCCTTACTACAACACAAATCAGGCACATAAGTATACACTCCCTGATTGGCCTGAGTGCGGATACCTGCTCGCAATCAGGTCCAATCCCCCCAGCAGATCCCGTGCGCTCCAAACCTGCCCATACTCTCCCTGCAGGCCAGACGTCGCACGTCCCCCCCCACACACCCCCACCGCCCGACACAGGCCGGGGTCACCTCCGGCTGCCAACTCACTCCCCCCCCCAGAGCGGGAGAGGAAATCCGCCACGGCCATCTGCGCCCCAGGCCTGTGTATGACCCGGAAATTAAAGGGTTGCAACGCGAGGTACCACCGGGTGATCCTTGCGTTGACGTCCTTCATGCGGTGGAGCCACTGGAGGGGGGCGTGGTCGGAGTAGAGGGTGAATGCGCGCCCCAGCAGGTAGTAGCGAAGGGCGCCGACCACCCATCGGATGGCGAGACACTCCTTCTCCACCGTGCTGTACCGACCCTCCCGGTCTGACAATTTCCGGCTCAGGTACAGCACCGGGCGGTCGACCCCCTCCACCTGCTGGGTCAGGCGCCCAACCCCCTATCCGACGCGTCCGTCTGTATGGAGAAAGGGAGATCAAAGTTAGGAGCACATAGGACCGACTTCCCACAGAGGGCTGTTCTAATAGCCTCAAAAGACACCTGACATGGCTCCGACCACTGGACTGTATCTGCGGCCCTCTTACGGGTGAGGTCGGCCAAGGGGCTGGCCAGGTCCGAGAAGTGCGGCACGAACTGCCGGTAGTACCCTGCCAGCCCCAAGAACTGCCTCACCTCCTTCTTGGTCCTGGGCCGAGGGGAGGCGGCCACCGCCGCGGTCTTAGCGACCTGTGGCCGGACCTTCCCCCCCCCCCAGGTGGTACCCCAGATACTGGATCTCCCTCCTCCCGATCACGCACTTCTTCGGGTTGGCCTTGAGCCCCGACCGTCTCAGCGACTGAAGAATGGCCGCCACCTGCCACACATGCTGCTCTCACGTTCCACTATTGATGACCACGTCATCAATGTAGGCAGCAGCATACGCGGCGTGGGGCCGTAACACCCGGTCCATCAGTCGCTGAAACGTTGCCAGGGCCCCGAACAACCCGAACGGAAGCACCTTGAATTAGTATAGACTGAGCGGAGTGGAGAAGGCCGTTTTTTCCCGGGCTGCCGGAGACAGCGGAATCTGCCAGTAGCCCTTCGTGCAGTCCAGAGTCGTGTAGTAGGTGGCCATGCCAAGCCGGTCCACGAGCTCGTCGATCCGAGGCATTGGGTAGGCATCGTACTTTGAGACCGCGTTTACCCTACGGTAGTCCACGCAGATCCGGACAGACCCGTCTGGCTCCCCCACAAGCACGACAGGACTGCACCAGTCGCTGTGAGACTCCTCGACCACGCCCAACTCTAACATGATTGCTAATTCGCGCCGCACCACATCTTGTTTGTGGACGGGCAGCCTGTAGGGACGTGTCCGCACCGTTAACCCGGGCTGCGTCTCGATGTCGTGAGTAATTAACGGGGTGCGACTGGGCAGGGGCGAAAAGACGTCGGCGAACCGGAGTTGCAGGCCGGCAACGTCCCACGCCTGACTCCTTGAGAGGTCCTGGCCCCGACCTACCGGAGGGATGGGACCTGGGCCCGGGACTTCCGGCCTGAGCTCTTCTCTCTCCGGCTGCGTCGACGCAAACGCGACAGGGACCACGTCATTCCACCACTTCAGGAGGTTGATGTGGTAAACCTGTTTGTTTTCGCCCCTGTCTGAACGTGCTACCTCGTAATCCACGTCCCCGACTCGTCGTGTGACCACGAAGGGCCCTTGCCACTTCGCAAGTAATTTGGTGCTAGAGGTGGGCAGCAGTACCAGGACCTTGTCCCCCAGGGTGAGATCGGGTAGTCTAGTCCCTCTGTCGTACAGGCGTCTCTGACTCTCCTGGGCTCGGTGCAAGTGCTCACGTGACAATACCCCTAGTGAGTGAAGCTTTGCACGCAAGTCCATGACGTACTGGATTTCGTTTTTGCTGTCACTAGACCCCTCTTCCCAGTTTTCTTTAATGAGGTCCAGGACGCCCCTGGGCTTGCGCCCATAGAGTAACTCAAATGGGGAAAACCCCGTGGAAGCCCTGGGGCACTTCCCGCACTGCAAACAACAGAGGGTCTAGCCATTGATGCCAATTTCAAGCATCCTTGTGTACGAACTTACGGATCATGGACTTTAAGGTCCGGTTAAACCTCTCACACAAGCCGTCCGTGGCTGGGTGATAGACGCTTGTGCGAACGGCCTTGACCTTCAACAACCCCTAAAGCTCTCTAATTGTGCGTGACATCAAATTGGTGCCCTGGTCAGTGAGAATCTCTTTCGGGATTACCACTCGCGATAAGACATGAAACAATGCCTGCGCAACACTCTTCGCGGAGATGTTGCGCAACGGAATTGCTTCCGGGTATCGGGTTGCGTAGTCGATCAGGACTAACACAAATCGATACCCGTGTGCGGAACGTTCTAATGGCCTGATAATGTCCATGCCAGTGCGATCGAAGGGTGCTTCCACCAGGGGAAGGGGCCGTAAGGGAGCCCTGGGGACGGCCGGGGGATTCACCAACTGGCACTCGGGGCAAGTGGCGCACCACCTGCGCACCTCTGCCCGAATCCCCGGCCAACACTTAACCGGGCCATCATCCGGTTAAGTGTTTTATCGTACCCCAAATGGCCCGCCATTGGGTTATAATGCGCCGCCTGGAAAGCCATTTCCCGGCGGCTGCTGGGTACCAGCAACTTGGTTATAACCTCCTCACTCTGGGTGTCACGACTCACCCGATAAAGCCTATCCCTAACCACCATAAAGTGTGGGTAAGTCAGCGCCGCGTCTGGCCGGACCCGACTCCCATCAATAACTATCACCTGGTTGTAGGCTGAGCTCAATGTGGCGTCATGAGACTGCTCGAGGGGGAAATCCTCCACCGGTGGGAATCTCGCCGCTGGGACCTCGGGTTGAGGACCCCCCCCCTCCCCTGATCCCTGAGCAGCGTCGGACGCCCCCGCCTCTGCGCAGAACACAGCACACGACTTACATGTCCCTGCCTGTCGTGTCAGCATCCCCGTAGTCCCCCTAACTGCCTGTGGAAACCCCGCCCAATCCAACACAAGAATCAGGGGATGCGAGAGGCTCGAACTAACCGCCACCTTGACCCTATATTTTCTACCCCCACAACGAATTTTGATGGGGACCAAAGGATACTCGTGCACATCCCCGTGTATACACCTCACCGAAATGCTCGACGCCTCCACCAATGCCTCGGACCACACCAGGCGCTGGTGGATCATGGTCTGCAATCAGCCCGAGTCCAAAAGCGCCTGGTGCGTACCCCGCTGTATCCTCACCGGGATACGGTACGCCTCACCGGGGCCGTGGGGAGGAGACGGGGCACCGGTGACGCGGACGACCTGACCCACCTCCATCATAGGGCACTCCCGCCGGAAGTGGCCAGGCCGCCCGCACCGCCAACACCCCTCCCCTGCCGTCTGAGCGCCCGCCTGTGGAATGGGGGGGGGAGGCGACTCATGTGCCCGCTCTGGACCACCCCCCCCCCCACCCCCCCCATCTCGCCCTCGGCACCGGGGTTGGCCTATCCTGCCATGGGGCAGCCGCCCCGGTACGTGGGCCCATTGTTGGCAGTCGCTGGCTCGCTGGTGGTGCCTGCAGGTGGCTCTCCGCTAGGACGACCGCGGCGGAGAGACTCTCGGGCCGGTGGTACCGGACCCAGGCGGAGGTCCTAGCCAGCAGCCCCTCCACGAACCTCTCCAGGGCCACCTGCTCCACCACGTCCTCCTCCGTGTTCGGGTCTGGGACCAGCCACCTCCTTGCCTGGTCCCTCAGCTGCTGGGCGAAGGCGAAGGGTCGGTCCCCCTCGCTGAAGGCCAGCGCCCGGAACCACCACCGATGTTCCTCTGGGAAGAGGCCCAGCCGGTCCCGGATGGCCCTGGTGATGACGTCGTAGTCTCGCTGGGCCCCGGCCGGCAGACTGTTGGCCGCGAGCTGCGCCTCTCCTGTTAGGAGTGGCAGGAGACGGTGCGCACACTCCGGGCGAGGCCACCCTGAGACCTCGGCCACCCCCTGGAAGGTCTCGTTTTTATTGTTTTTAACGAAAACACAAATTCTCCAACGATAACAAAAAGGGTCCGTTCCAAATCGTCTCTTTAGGATCCGGGTGTATTTCCCTTGTTCGGGATCTCGGGGGTCCGTGCTCCGGGTTTCCTTCCTCACTACAACACAAAGCAGGCACATAAGTATACACTCCCTGATTGGCCTGAGTGCGGACACCTGCTCGCAATCAGG
>NC_136940.1:16447040-16462040 GCF_949987615.1 Pollachius pollachius
ATCCATAGAATAGCGCCATTTTACCAATAAGAGCTGTGCAGATAGTGTATGAAAACCAGATTGTTGTTCTTCCTGCTTCACCATATATTTCCCCTCAACACAAATGTATATATTATCATAGATTTTCCAAACAACATGGCAACCAGCAATTAAAAAAAACTATGGTTGATATTGTTATAATTTGAGAGGATCTGCTTGTATTTATGGGACCCAAAAGCTACTGTAATGTATATTCGGTAGGTGTTCCAGTGTTACCACGATGCAATACATCTCATCCTTGCCCTTTCCCATTCTGTCCAGGTTGTTTGTGTGTATGGCGGAGCGGCGCAGGGGTCTGTAGGGGCAGAACAGGTCTCGATTTCATGCACCAGGGGCTTCCCGGACCAGGAATATAGTATCATGGTGGATGCAGACCTACAGAAGGGACAGCCTCTCCTCAACGGTAAGTCATCTAATTCACCCGTTAGAACTCCTCCATATTTTTTATTTTGTATCGTATTGCTATCACACACACTCACACACAAACGCATGCATGTGCACGCACGTATACAGACACAAACACGGACACACACATACACACACACAGACACACACACACACACACACACACACACATACATAGAGATAGACACGAAAAAACACAGACATAATCACGCATCACACACACATACACAAACTCACATTCACAGGGACACACAAACACACACAAACAGACACATTCACAACATACGCACACATATTGAGAGAGACACACACTGACACACACAATTCCATGCAAACTCCTCACACAGAATAAGTATGACATGGGCAGCAGTGCTAAAGTGGTTATCCCCTAGCTGTGGGTGGGGGCTGTGTGTCTGGAAAGAAGTCCTCGCCGTGATATTTGATTGCTCTTTGAGTGGAACTGGCGCTTATAATGGCGTCTACAGATTATGATTTGATTAAATTTGTGGTTGCTCGAGGAAGTGTGTGTGGGAGGTGAGGAGGGATTAAGAGAGATACAGAGAAAAAGAGATCCAGAGAAAGAAAATAAAGAAACAGTACTTATACATATTATGTTCTTATGGAAGGCTAAAGTAGGATGGATATCATGTTAAAGTATGACCACACCCACATACATACCGTTATGCAGGTGTACTTTTATCTTTATACCAAACTTTAATTTAAAATTGACTACATGTTGAGATTGGAAGACAGCGCTGCTTTTGCAATCAACAGCATTTTACTAGGAAGAATTTAAAATGATAAGCACAAGAGATCTGATCACATATCAGGCCACAGAGTTTGCATGCAAGGGTCAGGTATAGACCATAGACCAAAATATAAAAGTGTGGATCAGCGTCCGTGATGTCCCCCATTGCTTTTCACTCAACCGGATTGAGAGAGTAGAAGATTTGCCGTCAACAGAGCGTAACCATTGTTGGAGATTTTTGCAGCCAGCAGTAGAAACAATCCATATTTGTCCCATTGAGGGTGGGAATTGCCTCACACTAGTATATGGCTAAAACTCATTAATATTCAATCCTTACTGACATTTTAATGAAATAAAACTGTCAACCAGGACCATTGAAAATGCGTAATATGAAGATGAACTAGCCACTAAGTTCCTAACTGAACAAAGAAAGAAACGATTAGCTTTGTATTACGAGAATGTACGCACACCTCTTCAAATTGAATTAGAATGGTTGTGAACCACCTCAAGGCCATTACAGGAACAACGTATTGTTCTCACTCTTCCACATGAGCTGCACAAACAGACGGCTGTGATCATAAAAGTCACATTACAGCGTCATACAGCGCATCAATGGGTCAAACAAATGCATTGTAGCAAATGATCTAGCTCCTAGCAGACTGCACGTCCGCAGACTCTGCGGTGGATACAGCTTAGACAGGAAAGAAACTCTTTAGGAGATGAGAAAAAGTACTTAGGGGCACCGCCTGAACGTTAAGCATTAAACTCATTCATTCTTAAAAAAAAGCACAGTTACTCATCCTTGAAAAGTTATCAGGCAAAAAGAGGATTCATGAACCTAGATGTAGTCTGTGTTGGATCAGCCAATAATTTAGACATAGTTTTACACCTCATCGTAAATGATCTCCGAACTTCAGACAGCTTTTTAGTCTGAAAGTGAGACTCTTGCAATGCCCTAAGAGAAAAGGCTGTTTTGAACGGAGGATGTGAAGATGCACCTAATGTTACAACTAGCTCAGCTCTTTCCTCATCTGTATTCTGACAACTCCAATGTGCTGCATGATGGTGGGTAAGTAGTTCAGTGGACCGTCCCCTGTCCCATCCTGTGTTTGTTGTCTATTGGCCAGATCATTATCTACTATAGGGGCATCTCCTACCATTGTTCGGCAGATGACATGCAGTTGCATGCATCACTTATAACCTCAGTAGCTTGTCCAGGCAACAAAACAGTTTCTGTGACCTTCAAAACTGGACAGCCGCTAATTACCTCCAGCTGAACAAAGAACAAATCTGTGGTTCCCGTATTTGGTTGGGAAAACATCATAAACAATATTCATCCACTGACCTCATAGCTGCTGATAAAAAGAGCACAAGCGTCATCCTTGACCAAGAATGAAACGTGAAAAATATGTAAACAATCTTGCTTCTTCCAACTAGATACATTGCGAAGGATAGTAGTATCTTGTAAAATCTCAGATTAGGGATTCATTAGCACCTTCATTTTTTTATGACTTTGATTTTTTTGTTTAATGCAATTCTGTTTCATGTCTGTCCCAATCAGTTTTAGTTTGCCTTCCGCTGGTCCAAAACACAGCTGTTAGGCTTTCAATTAGGTCCAGGAAAATCTTACAAATCCCCCTTTTTCTTCAGTCTGGTTGCCAGTGAAGAAAATTATTTGTTTTTTAATCAAATTGTACAATGAATCAAACCACAACAGAATGTGCGGAACCACGGCCCGCGATCCAGAGGTGACCGCTAGCAGCACTCGCCTCTGGTACCATTTCACTTTGTCTATTATGCCTGCAGTTTTTGTTGAACAATTTTCAGAAGCTTTTAAAATCTCATCTGTGGAAAATGACCTTTATTGAGTAATTGTAGTGTCTGGTCTCATCTTCTGTCAGCGTTTACAGATTTACAGAATTACTGTTTCTTTTTCATCATGCTTTTTTGTTTTCCTTTTTTATTAGTTATTTACCTCTAGTTGTACCGACTTGCATTTTGCCGTTCTGTCTGTTAAGCACTTTGTGACAACCTGTTTGAAAAGGTTTTGTATTAAGGTGCTATATTATAAATACATAATATTACTTTTTTCTTTTCATTTGTTATGATTCATATTATTCTTCTTATTATTAATTCATACTCAAATTTCAGAAGTAGGACTAGGGCGATTTCATTTTTTTTGCGTAACTATGATGTCTTACTGCTATAGTAGTTGCAATTCCATATATTTTGGCTGATCATTTGTATAATGTTTTTTTTGGCAAAAAAAATATTTTGCCAAACAAATATCGACTATAGTTTTGTGAACATCTACTACTGGCATGCTAGTTTACAGTACAATATATCATCCAGCCTGAGGGCAAACTCAGCAGGACCAGTCAAGTTACTTTGGTTCAGCACTTTTCTGCCTTAAGTCTTGGAGCAACGCCGGGATTATCACAGTCTAGCAGGAAGACAACATCCTGACAGGGCCTGTCTTTCCTCGAGTGATACCAGTTCACAACATCTCAATTCCAACTGTAAAGGTAACATACTGTTTTTGATCACAGAATCGACACTGTATGTATTTCGGTTTGCCAACCACTTTCTGTTTTCTGGGAAAAATCGATATGAAATCTAGGTCTTGGCATTTGATTAATAAGAACTTTCCTTTACATATTTGTTATTTTTCCCTCCTGCAATCTGTAATTAGTCAAATTTCCTTTTGACATATATACTTCTATTTAATATTTCTGCAATGAATGAATAAACATTGCATAGAAGTGATGCGTAGCACAAGATTTAAAGATCTGTTTCTCAGTCTAGTCAGCTGCATTGATTATGATGGACAGCTAACAGATCGGATAAATGGACACAACAGAGCCGAAAGGATGCCGGAATGTATTTCTGCCCTCAGTGACACTGGATGCTATAACTACACACACACACTCACAAACACACACACACACACGCGCGTGCGCGCACACACACACACACACACACGATAAAAATACTGTTTGTGTATTAAGTCAGGAATTTATCAACTATCTCAAAGCAGATTATCTGGTGTTGTTGGCTCCTATTTTGCCTGAAAATGGAATAAGGAAAATATATTTATTTATTTATTTGTTGGGTGATTTGAAGACAGCAAGTATGTGTTGGGTGATTTTTATCTTATCATAACAGCCTTAGATATTGTGTGGGATTCAGGTGTGGAACAGAACAGTCAGCATTCCAATAGCAAACAGTATTTTTGTCAGTACAGTTGGGTGGGTTTGGGTTGATCACATGTTCATGCTCTCTGGAACACCAAAGCATCTTTATGTTGCATACATTAATAAGACATTTGTAATAATAACGGCAAACAATTATAAAAAAAAATATTAGTATGCAGCAATTAGCCATGATGACAGTAATGTCATGAACATCGATCGATGAATAGACTTATGATCAAAAATAAAGTTTACGGTATATTTCATTCAGTCTAAAAGTAAAATATTGAAATCCTACATATTCAATGACAGTCTAATGGTACATCCTCGTCTAGACCTTTATCCATACGCTGCAAGGGCCCGTGTCTGTTAACGACAGGGACTCGTGCTGTGAGTTTGTATGTGAGTGCTGTGAGTTTGTATGTGAGTGCAATAATGTTATTGTCGTTTCTGCATCAGGCAAACCGCCATCTGTACAGCGCCACAGAGAGTGATTGTGTTTCTTTGCAATGGGATAAACATAGCATGGACTCCTGTGGCTCATAGACTTCCCGTACCTACATTGACTTTGCACAAAGACAGAGAAAGAGAGAATGAATAACAAGCAGCCTGTGTCTCGTGTTATGTGTGTGTGTGTGTGTGTGTGTGTGTTTGTGTGTGTGTGTGTGTGTGTGTGTGTGTGTGTGTGTGCGTGTGTGTGTGTGTGTGTTTGTGCTCCCGTGCATGCATGGGTGCCTTGTATGTGTGTGTGTTCATGTTCTGTGAACTGTAATGAGGCAGCACTGACAAGAACCGACAGAGCCCCAGAGAGGACAGAACTCTCTGAGTGTCCTTCCTAGTGTTTTACCACACACATGCCTGCATGTGTGATGACCATTTGTGTTTATTATGTTGCTGAACCACAGACACCAGTGTCACTTTGTTGACCGTGCCATTTCAGCTACGACAAGGAGAATGGACTCAGGGTGTGGGATAATGTAGTGTGTGTGGGTGTGTGTGAGACATTTGTGTGAAGGGGTGTGTACAAGGTAGAAAATGTGTGTGTACACCAGGCCATGGTTGTGTGTGTGTGTGTGTGTGTGTGTGTGTGTGTGTGTGAGAGACGTGTGTTCGGGGGTTTGTGAGAGACCTGTGTGTGTGAACATGGTAGAAAATGAGTGCATATACCAGGCCATGGTTAATTATTAAATTGGAGCAGATAAGGGCCTGGTAAATCATTAATGAGGGGATGAAAATGAAAGGGGGTATTCTGAGCAAGGGGACGTTTTTCCTCTCCTTTATCGGGGGGCAGGAATCGAGGCAGTTGAGCGATAAAGGAGGTCATATTGAGAGAGGATGACTGTTGTGTGTTATCAGGGTCACAGCACAGAGAAATGGAGGGAAGCGGAACAGTGGGGGGGGTTCATGGCCATCCGACCTTCCTGTCCGGTTCCCATGTGCATTCCTGTCTTATTAGCCGGGGGCATTGAGCAGCAGTCAGCGATATATTCACCAATTTACTGTCAGCCGCCGGTCACGAGCCCAGAAACACTTGTGTGCGCGCATGTGGAAATAGACTTTGCGGAGAAAAAATAAAGAAGCGATCTCCCGGTCTCTGGCAGGGGCATACAATGAGCACATTCATCTCTGCTTTATCCAAACGCCCTCCCCCGATTCCCTCCCTCCACCCAAGCCCTTCCTCCCCCTCCCTTCCTTACACCCTTTCTATGGTTGTCTCTTTCACTCTCTCTCTCTCTCTCTCTCTCTCTCTCTCTCTCTCTCTCTCTCTCTCTCTCTCTCTCTCTCTCTCTCTCTTTCTGATGCTGTCACTCTCTCTCTCACTCTCTAACTCCCTCCCCATGCAAGGGATCGCCCCAGTTTTTTGATGGCCTCATACATCACTGTCTTCCTTTCTCTCTTTTTGTGCTGTCCACAGAAAAGTCACCAAAAGGGCCAGGGGTGGTTGGGGTGATTGGGGTAGATGGGGTGGTTTGGGTGGACGGGGTCGATGGGGTGGGTGGTGGGTGGGGATTGGTGGGCTGTCTGTCTCAGCGAGAGATCTCAGTCTCTTTTGAATGTTGTGTCTCTTTTCCATAAATTCTTTAAAGAGATATTTTTGTAGTAACACTTTCCTTGCCTATCCCTCTCATGCACTGCTGCACAATAGGATAAATTTATGAATTAGCCAAAGAATGATGAGAGAGTGGGGCTTCTGTCAAAGCCAATTAGAATTTGAGACAATTTTGCATTGATAAAAAAACTTGTTTTGTCAGTACATCTGAGGTGATAGTTGTCTTGGGTATTCTGTTGCTATTTTTTTTGTTACATATGGTGACCTCAAATATGAGAAACGCTGTGTTGTGTCATGTAGGAATTATGGATTTGAAAGTCAATACATGATGTGTGTACAGGAGCAGTGTGTGTATGTCTTTGTGGGTTTTTGTGTGTGTGGGTTTGGTGGGATTGAAGTGCTAGACACGGTCAGCACCCACAGGGTACAGGCGAGAAGAGTTCGCTTTCCAAAACAAACTGGATATGATGAAACACAGGCACCTCAGAGAAATGGAGCAGGCCTTTTAGTGTGTGTGCGTTCTAGTGTGTGTGTCGGACATTGGAAACCCAGTCTTGAATAGGATGGGAGTGCACCTGATTGTTAGTTTAATCTTGTCATTGTTATTAAATCTAGCCTTTTTATCAGGGGATGATGAAGCTGCAAGGTTATGAACCCGAATGAAGCGCCTCAAACTATTTCTCACAAATACAACTCGACATGGAGAATTTGTGTAAAAGACTATTTTCTACCATAGGCTAATGTTGTTTGATTATTGGATCAGGTCAAATAAAGACCAATACTACCAAATTCAACGTGAGGATTTTGCAATTTGTTGATCAATTTCGAAAGAGGTATTCATACCTCCAATTTTCATTCTGAAAGTTGATAAAGCATTTCAGAGATTCAAAGAAGTTGAGGCCCCTTGAAGGGCCAACATACAAAAAGTACGCACAAACGCATACATACACGGCAAGCACGCACATACACACCGCATGCACACGATATTGATATCCCCCCTCCCCCCTGCGGACTGTTTAGTTGTTTTATTTTTCTTAGGTTTTGTGTGTATGCTATGTGTGACTGTAGGCTATTGCTGCCTGTCTTGGCCAGGACACTGGAATGTTTAATCTCAATGATGATTATTTTCATCTAACCAATATGCCTTGCATTTTAAAATGTCAATGCACTTTTCAGCCCTGAATAACAGTAAAAGCTATTTAATAATTGATTTGCATGCATAGGATACTACACTTTCCATTGAACAATTACCTCTGTTACCATAAATTGACTAATTTTATAATGTAATCAAATGCTCACACACTAGCTGCTTTCAGACACACGTGTAAGTCCTGATATTCTGTTGATGGGCCGTATGTGTGAACACCATATCCCGACATTTGTACCCTGAAAATCTCCCGAATAATACCACCCCTGAGGTAGTATTTTCTCCGTAGGAAATGTAAATTGCCTTGTATGTGAATGAGGAGTAGAAAGTCGGTATTTCTCACACCCCTTCAGTGGGCGTGTTGATGATGCTTCTGCATTGAGTGCCCCCCTAAATGCTAATCAGCCTGTTGCCTTTTGTTTGCTGAATGGTTAAAAATATTGAAATGTTTGCACTGCTTTTAAGAGTCATTTTCGGTGAACGAATTTTACGAATTAGTGCATAATGCCTATAATGTTACGTTGTTACGTTGTAACATTATAGGCAAAATGTTATTGTATTATGCACTCAGAAATTTGTTACATTATCGACTGGGGTTTCCACATTATTGCTATGGGTTTAATTACAACTAGAGGTTCGCCCGCGCGTTGTAACGCATGTGTGAAAACTCTAGTTTAACATAATTTGACCCAAGGATAATCCCTTACATGAATTGCACTCTGTTGCATGTCAACCTTGATCCCATTTGTACTCAACATTAGATGGAACACCATATATATGTGAATATTTTTCAATGATTTTGTGAAATTCTTTTTGAAATTCTTTTGTGTTTGTTGTTGTTGTTGTTGTCCTGTGGTCATCCTGGGCTGTAACCTGTCGTACACAGCTCGTAAGCAAAGGAACAGAAATTGCGTTTCGTTAGACTGGATAAGCAATACCATTTCTGGCCTTCTTTTAGCCTTGCTATGAGAAACATCGCGCCGTGTTTGTGGCCAGTGTCTCTCTATTTGCATATTTTCTACCCAAACTACTAGATAGCACTTTAATATCTGTTGCTAAACATATAGCCTAGAAATTGCAGAAACTAAGTGCCCCTCTTTATGGTTAATCTAATCGTACGGCCGTGCATTCGTTCATTGATTACTGGGGAGGTTAAGTTGCTGTCACAAGTGAATGCCTCCAACCAAACAACAAGTCATGTTCTGGATGGTTACTCGCTGAGTAATAAGAAAGTGATAACAGAAAGAGAGGAGGATGAGTAGTCAGAGGAAGAGACAAGCTACATCATTGTCCGTGTGATGGACAGCCCAGTGAAACAGGCTTCAGCCGTTCTGCCAGTGTGCATGCTCCTAATATGATTTACCAAGGCAACAACTGAGTGTGTGTGTGTATGTGTGTGTGTGTGTGTGTGTGTGTGTGTGTGTGTGTGTGTGTTTTGTACATTATACAGGGGTAATAAAATTAGTTGAGCTTGTCACGATTCATTCTTCATTCTTCACTCTTTCACAATTATCCTTCCATTGCAGTTCTGCAAGACTACTGCCAAGTACCCCTAAGTACCCTCGACACTCCTTCACATTTCCCTCCAATGCACGTTCTTTTGTTAGCATGAAAATGTGCACATTAGAAAGATGATCATTTGTGGGTGTCCTGTTGTGTTTCATTGTGAGGCTGGCTCAGTCACCAGGGCTGCATAGCAACCCTTTACGCTTCGTTCTGAATCGCCAGCTAATATCTGATTTCTTTTGGAACACCGTCACAATCTATTTTTAGGATCCATGCCATATCCAATATGCAATATGAGCTGACGGCTGATGCCTCAAAGACATGCTTTTCAGAGTAACAACACAAAATGTCATCATGTCAAGCACTTTCCCTCATAATGCAGCGCTTTATGGTTTGCCGGCATCCTAAATGTTGTAATTCGTTTAAAACAAAATGCACACACCTAGTGCTTGCAAACACACTTGCCTGCCAGTCTTCGCATTGCTTTGTGGTAGCATTTATGCTATGGCTAGCATTTATGCTATTGGTGCTCTTTGTGTTTGTCTTGCGTCTGCCTTTCCTCTATCCATATTGTTTGTTTAATCTTCTACCTCATTAGTGTTTCAACCAGAAAATTTGCTCCACTCATCTTAAAGTCTTTTGAGATTATTGACATCCACACACAGTTGCATACTCAAATTCTAACCATCCGCATATCCCCAACCATGTCAAAATGGCTTCGTTATCACGTAAAACTTTAATTTACATTTGTACATTTATAGAGCGTAATTAAAAGATCCATAGTTCCTCATTAAAGCCAAGAAAAGCCTAACTATATCTCAAAATATAATTGGCCAACATAAAGCAAGAGGCTAAGACATCGCTGGTAGGCAAAACACAAAGGGAAGCCCATTCTCGTAGCAACATCTAGAGGAGCTCACGAGTTGCATGGCGTGTATGATCTTTTAGAGATCGTTAGGTTCAGCTATGTGGTTTTGAATGGATTAGAGGTGGTGTTTAGGTTAAGGTTGAGTGTAGTGGGAGATGAGCAACAACTCTAGGCAGACTCATTTAGAATAAACCATCAGTACATCGCCCATAGATAACTGTGATTACTGCATGGTGAGAGCTCAAATACGGTGTCTGTAATGTGACTATTTCTGTGGTGAACACCAGAAGGTATGTTCTCGGATCTTTCTGGAATGCGTCTGACATGATGTGAGAAGATGCGTTCATTAACACTAAGGAACCTTGTGAAGAGGACCTGCTAGACAGATACAGTGTGCACGTGTGTGTTTGAGTGTATGCCTGTATGAGTGTTTGTGTGTGCCATGTGTGTGTGTGTGTGTGTGCCACACACACACGTCTGCAGAAGGTGATAATTGGCGGTGCCACTTGTCTCAGGTTCAGCCCAACCAGCTCAAGTCAACACTTACGAAAAGGTGCTGATGTTCAGTGGGGCTCATTGGCTTTCTGATCCCAGATCACATGTGTTTTCCTCAACACACAAACACACACACAAACACAAACACCTCATGGTCAATTGTGTCTCCTCTCTTTGTTCTTTCTGTCCCACACTTGGACTCCTCATCCCATCCGTAGTATTTTCTGTGTCAATCCTTCCTTATATTAAAGAATGTTTGGTAATGCAAATAATCTAGTAAAGCTCACCTTTACTTCATAAAAGTGTACGCTTTCTGATGGTTGATTTGAGCAAATTGCCAAGGCTTATTGTATCAACTAATAACATTTACTGTACAACCTGTGTTTTGTGCTCAAGGTATCGTTTTATTGTACTGTTGATATTGATTAGAGGGCATCGCAAAATAACACTAAAACATTAAAGCATTGCAAAGACAGGGGATATGTGTAACCAGGTTGCGGCCATTTTGAGTCTGTAAATGTGGTCCTTCTTGACTGTGATTTATCCACTGTGTCTCGCCGAGTGCTACTTGAGCAACACATCCATCATCCGCCATTGGCTGTCTTCACATGCTAATTCTCGGCATTAGGCCTGACATATTGGAAACACAAGCGACTGAGCCATCTGCCCGATGTACGACCAGGTCAGCATCTGTGTGTGTGTGTGTGTGTGTGTGTGTGTGTGCGAGTGCGTGTGTGTTTGTGCGTCTGTATGTTTGTGCACACGTGGGTGTGTGAGGGTCAGCCCTCCCTCTGGAGAGGTGTATTGGCGACATATTGGTATTTTCTGGGTGGAGTGGATTGATTGAAAAATATTTTTTTTCTATGTTTGTCAGAAAGGATAGCAGTTGAATGATAGCGGGTGAAGCCTCACCCTTCTTCGCCTTCACACGTCCCCGTCAAACACTGAAGACCAAAACATGCAAAGGTAACAAAGGCAATTAATAGCCCTGGTCCAAGCAAAGTCAGAGCTAGAGTTAGTTAAATTGAAAATTAAATGATATTCAATTTCTAAATAGGCAATGCAATTGCTGTGTGTAATTTTTCAATATATATTATGCTAATCTTCTGATATCTTTAACTCTCTTATATCTGCAGTACCTTTAAATAAATTAATATATTACATTAAAGAAATAAGAAAAGTTATACATCACTCAACTGCATTAATTTAGATTTTAAGATTATAATTGATTATGATCAAATTAATGGACCTTATGAAAAATGAATGTGCTCTAAATATTCTGTCGTCAGATAAATGCATAATATAATATAATTTATTCAAGCATTATTTATTAATATATACATTATTTATGTATATCATTAATGCTAGGCTTCAATATTCAAATATTCGGCTTCTTTACAATTCAGTATTCAAATGCCTGTTTTTTTTAAATAAAACTACAATGCATTTTTTTTTTATGTCTTCGCATATTTACAAAACCGTAGGGAGAAGGTAAGGTTACAGTTTGTTTGAATATCCAAATTATATACTAGGGATAATGGTGCCCATCATCACAATGGAAAACACGTTATCCTTCCTTTTCTGAGAGAGAGCAAGAGATGGAGAGTAGGGAATGGGACATCGAATGGGATAATGTGAATATTTATGCTCCCACAAAACGTCATCTTGCATATTGAGTACACCTTGACTACGCCACGTGATTATTATAATAAATAATACAAGAATAATCATAGAGCTGAATGGTATTGTTTACATATGAAACAATTCCCATCTTTGTAAAAGTGACAGTCACCAAGGACACTATATCTGAGCCTATTTATGTTCCTCAACACAGAGTCGTCTCATTACATTAAGTGACTTATAATTATCGCCATCTGTTATTTGTATTGATTATTAATCTCAATAGCAGTCATCGCTAAAGCCAATGTCTACCTGCAGTGCAGCATAACTCTGCTTTGGATAACATGATGGTCTGCAGATGTATCGCAAAGTTTTGTTTTGAATACCATTTCACCCCGAGGAAGTCATAGCCTACTTTTAGTTATTGAACAGGGAAACAACTGCAAATACTAACATCTCCAAAGGGTCTTAAATAATGCACTTTATCATAATCCCCCTCATCCACGAATTGCCATTTGCTACACTATTAGGTGCTGAAAGGACAGAGCCCGTCTTCACTAAGCTATATCAGATTGAGGGCTGCCTCCATCTGTCTTTTCAAACGGCGCAACTCGCATTCTCCTGACGAGGAGTTGTCGAAACATGGTTTATTAAAGAGTTGGAAGCCCGGTTACGTGCAGAGTAAGTGTTCAATCCTACGTGTCCGAGCTCTCTCTCTGAGTGTGTTAGGGGATGCCGGTTTGAACTTCTGAGCCCTGAGGAATTGATGCACCACAGATGTGAAGCCTCAATCAGCCCCACAGTCCAATTAACCTGCCTCGGGCCAGGTGAGGCTGCTTAAACCAGTCATCAACTAAACACACACCCCATATCACCATTCAACCGAAACTGCCAACAGTTTTTCTTCAGGAGAACGTGAAACAATGGGTGTTGTTGGGGCTGTCTGGTTAGACCTAATGAAAGCCTCTGATACTGTCAACCATGAGGTGCTTATCGCATAACTTTCCAAGTTCAATTTCTCCCCTGACGCATTGAGTTCAATGAAATCATACAGATTTCAGAGTGAGACTTCATCCTGCCTCAGCCATGATGGGGTTGTGCCACAGGGAGTAATCCTTGGACTCCTCCTGTTTTGTTGATATATTATAAACAAAACTGGGGTGTAAAATACATGCTCACTGGGAACAAAGACCGGGCTGCTCACCTTCTAACCAAAGTGATGCTCCAAGTTACAAAGTTGCTCAGTGATACATACTTGCACCTCAATTGGAAGAAAAACACTTTCAATGTTTTACGATTGACTGAAGTCACCAAACTACAAATCTTGATCTCAGGAGAGTGCTGTTTGCCTGACTAGTTGAATACAGCTTTGATCACAGGCCAAACCACATTGAAGCCCATCGAGTCCACCTACAAACAGGCCCTCAAGGTGCCTGAACAAAAGCCTAAGAGCCACCACATAAATATCCTATTTTAAGCGAGGAACATCAATTTGAATATGCAGATGCAGGGCTTATGTGTAAGATCATTCATGGCTTGTCTCCTCGTCCACTATCAGTATTTATTAATCCACAAGACTGGACTGCCTTGTTCCAGTAAGTAAGCATACATTCAGTTAGACCACCTTTTCAGTAGACGCTTCCCACCTCTGGAAACAACTTCCAACAGATGTAAAAAGAAAAACGTCAGATGTAGATAATTAAAGCTCAAGTTGGTGAGTAGTAACATCCTCTAACCAAATAATTTAGATCTGTTTTATTTGAATGTTGCTTTCTCTGTTTAAACACTGTCTGTCTGCATGTCTACACCGTCTGCATTGTCAGTTTCAATCTGTATTATTGTGCGTTTATATCATCATCATTTGCACTGTGAGAAACTCAAAAAATAAAACAGATTCTAACTGGTACACAGGGACAACGACAGAGAGAGCACGTGAGTCAAACCATGGGATGTTAAATCAACTAGGGGAGAGAAATAGTGAGAAAAATAAAAGAGGTAGAATGACAGACAGACAGAGAGAGAGAGAGAGATGAAGGAAGAGAGAGATGGAGGAGACAGGAATTTATTGAGACCTACTGATGGCTTCCTGACGAGTCCCTTCTTTCCGTCGTGAATAAGCCGCCAGGCAGAGGAACAAAGAGATGTGCTAATAGAATCCTACAGACACACAGGCGGGCTGTCACATTCTCATTCAGCTGGCTTTGCCTTATTTAGTTTGGTGTTTCGCCCCATCGTGCTATGGTTTTTTTTCCTTGAAATGGGGCACTACATATCAATCTCGTTATCCTTAAAGCACGGTTTTAAGGCAAAAGAAAACACTTTTTAATTGCATTTTGCCGGGCTCGTTCTTGTTCACATTAAAGACGACCTGATTAATAAATAAATGTGATGTCTTTGTACACATTAATTCATCACACATACCAGGGGATACATTACTTCAACTCGGTGTACAAATCTGTTTAGACGCGAACCAGGAAAAAGCATATGTATTCTTGACTACGTACGTCTTGGTTGTTTCCTCTCAATCTCAATCTCAATCTGCCTGAAATTGTGTTTGGTGCAGGAGTTTTCTGACCATGCCCACAATTTAGCATAAATGGCTTCTAACACCTCCCAATTGCCTGGTATGCATATAGAGGGTTAGCATTTTGTTGAGTGTTGAGGAGGAATGGCAGAAGAATTTAAGAACCAATTGAAGAAGAAGAAGCGCAATTTTTCCTAACCGGTGTACTTAATATAATGGTTGGATCAAATTTACAGAAAAAAACACGTATTATTTGGAAGTCTACGTTCTGGCTTGACCAACTAAATGAAACAAGTTGAATGGCAGAAGTAACCGGAGAAGCGTAACCGTTAGTTCTGAGCCGAACATTGGTCTGATTTCAAGCGCGAGGCCAAGAAGTGCATTACTGCACTACACTGCAATTGTCA
>NC_136940.1:16467040-16559540 GCF_949987615.1 Pollachius pollachius
GTAATATATGTTGATATATTGTCTATATATGCATTTATTGTTAATACGTTGTTTGAGTTTACTGTACATTATGATTTTTCTGTCTGTTACCGGAGGACCTATGGATCAAGTATTGTCCGTATCAGACACTGGAGTCAAATGAGCCACGGAAACAATAGGACTATTCTGTTCGAAGTGTGACCCCCCACCAAAATCCGGATTGAGTCTCTATGTCATCATATTGCCTGTATTCTTTAAAATTACACACACAATGTCCCCATATTTAAATAAGGGGTTGTAAATATTACATCAGTAACATTTTTAAGTATAAGGATTTATTCTTCTTCTTAAATAGACTACAGGAAAAAAAAATCATCTATTTTATTTAGAAATAAATGAATGAGTGTTCATTTACTTTATTTAGATATAAGTACTTAATGTGGCCTCCAAATGTGTTTGTTCTTATAAACAGTGGTTGAAAAATCAAAGGGTCGCTAATCGCGGCTCACTTGACTGCAGAAGGTCTTGTCTGACACAGACTTTAGTTGATACCTTTATTAACAGTAAACGAATATATAGACAATATATTAACATTACATCTACATATATATATATGATCATATAACCAATGATTAAACAGCTTTCTTTTACGACGACTACAGGAGACACTGAGTGGTCTCTTATGCTAACTAAGTTAGCTTGTACACTTAACTTCCAGCCATGCCGTCAACTTCTGCACCCCCCTCCCCCCCCCCAAGAGTTTTGCATGACGTGTGTCAAGTAGAACATGTGTGCTTAAAGAAGCGCATCATTTGTGTGCATGCAAGAGTTACGTATCATGCGCAAGCTATGAGTGTGTCAAATAGTTATGTATTGTGCACAAGACGTGCGTGTGTACAAGAATTTTGTATCATGCACAAGTAGTATGCTTGTGTAAGTGTTTAACGAATGCAAATATGCAAGTTCTTTGTGTTTGCAAACGTAAATTTTGTGAACGCATTCAAGTTTTGTCTGTCTTCAGGTTTTTATTGTGTGCGTGAATGCAGGTTTTGTTCTTCAAGGATATTGCCTTAAACGGCCTCCCATACACCTGGAAAGGAATTTCATGCGGAAATCCATATGTGGATGTGCATGTGCCTGTTTTTTTTTTTTTTACTTTTTACATATTTGGCTTAAAAAAGTTAAGGTGCAACGTGTAAAATTAACAGTCCAAACATATGGGGCAGCATATAACCAGAAGGTTATGGTGTCCAACCCTTTTACAAGAAACAGGGCTATGTACCTCCTCCAGGTCTTTAATACCTCTCCCACCCTCCCCTTTCCCCCTCCCCCCAAACGCATCGCCCCACTGAACAAAGCGTAAAGCTTACTGCTTAAAGTTAATCTGTGCTGTGGCTCCGGCAAGTTTTTCTCATTCATGTGATCCGGTAAGTCAGAGCCAGCATTACATTTTCAGTGGTTCCACTGTGGTTCAACATGATTGACAAGAGGTTGTACTCTGGGCCTACATCTTCATTCTCCCATGTCTGACTGAGTGCAGAGTGAAACTATTGTTTGGCGTTAATAATAATATGTATTTTTAAATGATTATTTTCTAGCATAAAGAACATGGTGTTGATCAGCACAGCTTGCAGTCTTCTCATTGCACTACTAGATGACCAACAGCATATTAGCCCCTATAATTTTTGGAACAATGTATTAATTGATTGTGATATACACAGAATAAGAAAAGGTCCTTTAAAGTCTACAATAAGATAATCTACTTTAAGGGTTTTGTTCGGTTGGTGTAGGCCGTAAATACCAATACGTTGTAGCCAAATATTGTTTTATTTCTGCATGCTCACTTATCTCTGACTGTGTTTACTTCAGAGCTTGACTGTAAACGCCTGCTTGTTCTTATCCATTACATTCATCGGTTCATTCCATTAGGCCGGTGTGAAGTAATTACACATACGTCACTTGTTTTGCTTTCACATAACTAATGGTGTTGACCTAATTGTGCATGTTATTGATAGCAATTGAAATAGGTCCATATTCAAATGTACTTATAGTACGTATAAAACGTTTATACATTAGCATAATGGCATTATGCTAATATTGGGTATCAGTAGACTTTTTGATGAACATTTGTACTGTAGTTGAGGGGAAACACAAAAATCAATATATGAAAAAAAGAATAATTAATATAGAAAATCAATAAATGCTCAAAACAGATTATGTATTTATCGACATACCATTACATTCAAATTCATTAACATATGTCCAATAAATGTATACAGAAAATAGATGTATATAAATAAAGTCAAATCATCAAAGTTTATTTATGTACAAGCAAGAAACTTTGTATTCTCTGAATTGTTTTGTGTAACATTTTGTGTTCCCATGTTCGTGTTTTCTTTTCAACAATGAGTCTACAAAATGTCCTTCTGTAAGAGGGAATTGATGACTTCCCGATAACCCTTTAGATCAATAAACCTGAGTTTATTGATCCTAGCTTGGCTGTTATTAATGGGTGCACTAGCTCATGCTACACATGATTAGTGTTTAGTCGCCTTATCCTCTCTCCCACCCTCACAGTGTTTTCTGCCCCAGTTCCCCCACATTATATCGTGTTTGTGTGTGTGTGTGTGTGTGTGTGTGTGTGTGTGTGCGTGTGCCTCTGCCTGTGTGAATACCTGCGTGTTCCCTATAAGAACACAGCCATTTTCAGCCAATGAATGTGTGCTAGTTAAATGTGTAGTGAACATTCTGGGAGTATTAATTCCCATAGATTTCGTGATAGTTTCCACGGAGATAGTAAGGTCAGAGACATAGCAACACATAACACATACAAAAGGGGTAATCTGCACCTCTGGCTCGGGCTCACATTGACAACAGTCAGTGGTTGTTCACACATTATTCTTTGCCTGCCACAGACTCCTGAAGCACTCCATATTCATCTCTAAACATGAGTTATGTTATGTCTATATCGTTGAATGTCCTTCTCTAGTATGCTGCAATTGTTTACACACACTTTTTTTTTTATTGTGTTTTACACAATAGTATATCTGTATCCTATACAGCATTTGCGTTCAGAGATGTATAGCAATTATTTGTAGAAGTGCAAAAAAATAAATATATCTTTGAAAAGGAGCCGCAGTGCTTTCTTTGAGCAGATGTGTTTCCATTGAACAGGTCATGCCTGACTGCCTCTATTCTGTGTCTGTTGCAGTGAGCTTCAGGGACTGTGGCCAGAGCAGGGTGGTATTTGAAGCAAAGGACCAGTCGCACTTCAGGGTCGGTGTGGACGGTGTCCTCTACGCTGCACGTCACCTCCACCTGTCCGATGAGGAGACCAACCCATTGGTGGTGTACGCCCGAGACACGCAGTCCAAGCAGGTGTGGAAGATGCACGTGCATTTCATCTTGCAAGAAAAGGTAACGAAAGAGGTAAGGTCATTTGAAATAATGTTTCAAACCCAATTGTAGGGGTGGCCACTACTGCGGGGTACACAATTGGCCATTTTTCAAACAATTGTTGAAGAGGAATGGATTTATTTGGTGGTTAAGCCTATGAAAGATAACATTTCGGCCCACTGTCCGATTTCATTGCCCAACAGCCAGGTCCCGATTCTCGCAAGTCGGAATTGCAATCTCTTGGTTAAAAGCATGACTTAAGCTAAACCACGATGAAAGTGGCCATTCTATGCTAGCTTTGCACAAATTGTTATCGTAACATATAATAATAACATCATTATAATAATAATAATAATAATAATAATTAATATATCCGCAAGCGGTGTTTAATGGGGTCCGAGCAAAATTAAAAGTCAAGAACAAACTAATGGAAGATATATAAATATTACATATAATTCATATTTAAGTCATATTTAAGGAAAGATGATCCACCTATAAACCTGAACTGCAGCCTCATTCACATGGTCAAAATGTCTATTGATAAGCACACAACATACAGAAAACTCAAAGCACACATTTCTCAAGTGAATTAAGGGCTTTCTTCAAAGCCTATACCTGAAAAATCTTTGAAATTCTGGAGAAATTAAACATTTGTAGTCAAGAACACTAACGGAAGAAATATAAATATGACAGAGTTAATTATGAAGGAAAAATGGTTAATGAAGAAGTTCCCCTTAATGCCATACTGTGTCTTGGCAGTCCGATTCTTGGAAACTAATGAGCCGGAATGTTGATTGCCTGATGAATTTCAGGTGCTGTTCAATGTTGTGTTTCTTAAATGAGTGGCAATGACAGATTGTCATGTTCAGCTTGTTCATAATGCTCTAATCAGGATTCAAACTCTCAACCTAAGGATCACCAGTACACGGCATTATCCCGTTGAGCCACTGACATTCGTGCACTGCATGAAGCCTCATTCACATGGTGAAAATGTCGATTGATAAGCACACAACATCAAGAGAACTTAAAGCACACATTTCACAAGAGAAATAAGGGCTTTCTTAAAAGAGTACAGATCAGAAAATGTGCACTGTATCCACCTAATGATAGCCGTATGGTAGTTATGCAATAACAAAATGGTCATATAGGCAAAATGGGTTGAGACTGTGGACGTTTGGCTTTTCTATGAAATTGTGGGAAAAGTAAACATTTTTAGAGCAGAAGTTCAGGGTGAAAAAGATGCATATGATTTGAGAGATTAATATGATGAAAGAATTTTGAGTCCAGGTAAATCTAGTAAAGAGAAATAAGGCTAGTTCATATTTTTTTTAAATAGTGCCACCTTTGGGTGCAGTACCACAATTTGGGTTTATGGGTAGTGAGGGGTATTGGTATCCACCTAATAATAGTCTTACGTTTTTTTATACAATAACAAAATGGTCATATAAGAAAAATGGGCTAACTGCTCCAAATTTATTGGCCAATACTTTAAAATGGAGCTAAAAAAAACAAATTCTGTTCGATGATTTTTGTGAGGGTTGGTCTAAAGATTTTATGTGGCGATTTTGGTAAATTTCTTGTAGCCTGTGAATCTTTTTTATCATGTTTAGCTTTAAAATGAAATTGTGGCAAAAGTAAGGCTTAGGGTTTTATAAATGCATCTGATTCTAGAGATAAATATTCTGAAAGAATTTTAAGTCCAGGTCAATCTGGTGAGGAGAAATAAGCCTAATGCATGATTTTTTTACAATAGCGCCACCCTTGGGTGCAGTACCACAAATTTGGATTTATGGGTAGTGGGGTTTATTGGTAACATACCTGAAAATTTCAAGAGTTTTCGACTTAAGGTATAGGCTGCAGTATGATTTTACAGAATTTGAGGAAAAAAAAAAAACGAAAAACAATAGGGGACCAAGCAGCTTCTCTGCTCGGACCCCTAATAACATATATATATGGCATGAAAATGGACTGTACATCTTGCAGTGTGCTAGACTCATACATAGGCCTGTCGCGGTAAGAAATAAATCAATTAATTGAGCGATAAATTAAAATGAGCGATCATTTTTTGCCGGCCGCACTTTTTTTTAAAATCATTGCTTTATTGGCCTAATCTGAGAAGAAATCTATGCCATAAACAGAAATATTATAGGCCTTTATTACACAAGTCTTCTCAATACCGTGGAACGCTCCTTTCACTTATTATCATATAAAGTAGTCCGGTAACTTGTCAACCCAAGCGTCTTCTATTGCTAAGCAACGTCAACGTCTTTGGCGGACTATTTCTCTGCTGATCAACACTAAGAATGCTGCTAACGAATAAATTGTAAAAAAGACACAGCATGTGAAGTTATTTTTTCGTTTTGGCAAGTAGCCGTGTGATAAGCCGGATAATGTATAGAACGTCGCCGGTCATTATCGAAAATAAGCCCCTTCAGGGCGAAGTCGGGGCTTATTTTCCCGATAATGACCGGCGTTCTATACATTATATATATTTATATATATTATATATATTTAGCAGAGTAGGCCTAAGTAACAAATATCGGGTTGAAATTGGGCTTGGGCTCATAATTACAGGGCACAACGAGTAAACCCCGTCAAACATTTTTTGTTCTAGAGTTCTTGAGACTATTTTATTTATTGTTTTTGGTTGTTTTGTTAATTTATTCTGGATATTTTAAATGTCTTCCAGACGCCCAGTTCCAGTGTTCTTTAATAATAAAAGTTTATTGTTCTTCGAAAGGGTGTACTTGCATTATTATGCCATTATCATTATATTAGTTGAAAAACTGCACTATTATCGCTTATCGCAATAATTTCTTGGGCAATTAATCGGCCAGAAAAAAATGTTATCGGGACAGGCCTACTCATACATAACACACGCTTTTGCCGCCATGATTCTGTGTGATTACCGGTAGCCTCGGCTCCCAACTGTCTCGCGCTGCTGGTATGAAATGCTTGCCCTGGTTGCAGCTTTCACTATACAGCAGCAGGCGTTGGTTGGGCTTGAAGTGCCATGACAGCTTGTACACAACCAAAACCCTGTCTGGCCTCATGTGGTATGACACTGTAACCCATTACCTGGAAGACAACAGGATAGGGGAGAGGACTAACAAACCAACTCCAAAACTGCAGAAACCAGAAATGGTGGAAGGTTGGGCTTGGGGCTAGCAACCCCAACTCGCAAAATCCTACATGCTACAGAGACGTTGATGAAAACTAAAAAATCCCAAAGTCTTGGAAAGGAAGACTCTTCAGCGTCCCAAGCTAAAAAAAAAAAGACGACATACATGGAAAAGCGCAAGGAGACAGTGCGTCCGAAGCTTCTTTTGACCCCTAGACGACCCACCACCATAGCAACATTTAACGTGAGGACCATGTATGCAGTAGGAAAGACAGCAGTGATAGCGGAGGAGATGAGGAGGTACAATCTATCTCTCCTTGGTCTGGGTGAAACCAGATGGCTTCAGACAGGGCAGATCAAGCTGGCGAGCGGAGAGTCATACTGTACTCCGGGCACCCAGATGACTCTGCCCACAGACAGAGGGAGTACCATTCATGCTTTCCAAAGAAGCACAGAGGGACCTTATCAGCTGGGAACCCGTCAACTGAAGGATCATCACAGCAAGATTCCATACTACACACAAGAAAATAAACCTCCAGGTAGTACAATGCTACGCCCCCACCAACGACGCAGCCAATGAAACCAAGGACAACTTTTACAACCGACTATACCACATACCCCTGGCCAAGAAAGAAAAGGACATAATAATCCTGATGGGAGACATAAATGCCAAGATAGGAGGAAACAACAATGGCTGCGAACTGGTAATGGGAAGACGTGGGTAGGATCCATCAACGAAAATGGAGAAAGATTTGCAGCGGCTTGTGCAGACAACTTGGTTACCGGTGGGTCCATTTTCCCACACAAGGACATCCATAAAGCAACTTGGGTTTCTGCTGACCATACCACAGAAAATCAGATTGACCACATCTGCATTAGCCAAAGGTTTAGGCAGTCATTGCTTGATGTCACAGTTAGAAGAGGAGCTGATGCTGGATCCGACCATCACCTGGTTACAGCAAGGATTCAGCTGAAACTGAAACACATGAAACCCAGACAAGGAAGAGTCAAATGGAATGTACAGCAATTTCAGGATATAGGCGCAACAGAACTCTACCAAGTCACATTACACAACTGGTTCCAAGCACTACAACAGCAGGAAGCAGAAACCCCAAGATCTCTGGAGGATACGTGGAAAGGTCTGAAAAGCCTTTGGAAAGAGACATGCGAAGAAGTGGTAGGGAGAAGGGAAACAAACATCAAACCCTGGCTATCCACCGAAACGATTATGAAAGTGAGCGAGAGAAGGGGGAAGAAAGAGGTACTAAACAGAAGTAGAACCAGAGCAACAAAGGACACAGTGCAGAAGGAATATCAAGCAGCAAACAAAGAAGTGAAAGAAAGTGTCAGAAGAGACAAAAAGAAGTACATTGAGGATCTAGCACAACAGGCAGAGGAAGCAGCAGGAAAGAACAACCTCAAGGAACTCTACTTTACAACAAAAAAGCTCACAGGCAAGTTCAAACAAACTCAAGTACACATTAAAAACTCGTAGGGAACACTCCTCACAACCAAGGAAGACCAACTAAAGAGGTGGACAGATCACTTTAGAGTACTGCTTAACAGGCACCCCCCTCAAATAACAGCAGAGATCCCACCAGCCACAAACCTGTTGGAGATAAACTGCAACCCCCCCACCAAGACTGAAATCGAGAAGGGCATCAAGGCCCTGAGAGGAGGCAAGGCAGAGGGGCCGGATGAGGTACCAGCCGAAGCCCTCAAGGCAGACATCGAAACCTCCACCAGATTGGAGAGATGGCAACATTATAAAGATTCCAAAGAAGAGGACCTCAGGGAGTGTAAAAACTACAGAGGAATAATGCTGCTTCAACACCAGGGAAGGTGCTCAACCGCATTATACTCGAGAGACTCCAGAAGGTGGTGGATGAGAAACTGAGGGAAAACCAGGCCGGCTTCAGGAACAGTAGATCCTGTGGAGACCAAATAGCCACCCTCAGGATTATCATCGAACAATCCATCGAATGGAACTCTCCTGTCTTAGTAAATTTCATAGACTTTGAAAAGGCTTTTGACAGTGTGGATCGGGAGATGCCGTGGAAATTGATGGGGCACTATGGCATCCCACCAAAGTCCATCAGCATCATCAAGAACACCATGGGATGCAATGTCAAGTTCTCCATTAAGGATGCGTATCAGAGGCCTTTGAGGTCCTGATTGGGGTGCGGCAGGGATGCTTGCTTTCACCCTTTCTCTTCCTCCTCTGCATAGACTGGACTATGAAACAGGTAACCAACAACTGCCGAACCGGCATACAGTGGAGCCTGACCGAACAGCTAGAGGATCTGGATTTTGCTGATGATTTGGCACTACTTGCACACACCCACCAACAGATGCAGGAGAAATCACACAAACTAGAGATAACTGCTGCCTCGCTCGGGCTCAAAATCAACTCATCAAAAACCAAAGTAATGCGAATCAACAACAAGAAGAACACACCAATAACCGTGGATCAAAACCAGCTAGAGGCTGTAACCAGTTTCACATACCTTGGGAGTGTAATTAATATAGAAGGAGGATTGGAGGAGGATGCCAAAGCCAGAATTGGGAAAGCAAGGACAACATTTAACATCTTGAATAAAATCTGGAAAACAAAAAACATATCACTCAAGACCAAACTAAAAATCTTCAACTCAAATGTCATATCCACTCTACTTTACGGATCCGAAACCTGGAAGACAACAACCAACATACTCAACAAACTACAGACATCCAGCAACCGCTGTCTACAACGCCTCCTGGGAATCTACTGGCCCAACACCAGCTCAAATGCCAAGCTTTGGGAACTCACCAAACAAGAACCAATAGAGACCCAAATCAGGAGGAGGAAATGGAAATGGATAGGCCACACACTCAGAAGAAAAATTTCAATTACAAAGCAGGCCCTAACATGGAACCCACAAGGCAAGAGAAAGAGGGAAAGACCTAGAGCCTGATGGCCAAAATAACCAATAATATAACCAATAACAAACACACCACATATACAGTACAGATATAGGCACACGTTAAGGCCCATGGTGAAGACATCTCCCAACGATAGGGGCCTTCAGATGCTCACACAATGCACACACTCATTCGAATCTATCTGCTGATAGCACTCGGCCACAGCCCGGGGTGCTCAAGGCCAGGCAGGTGCTCTCGAGAAACCCCCACACCAGCCTTGACACACACAACTCGCAACACACAATTCTCTAGAAGAAAACACATAAGACTGATACACCCTGAAGGACATTACGCTCATTTGAAGCAGAACCTCTACAGAGGCGAAGCTCCGGACGACCTCAGCGCTGTTAGGGACTTTTCGCTCGATCGATCTCTTACGCTCTATAGCTCAGTATAACCTTTTTCACCTTACTAAATAAATCCGAGGCCCTCGTGCAGACAATTTTATCTCCTCTCCGTCTCAGTTTATCTCTTCAAGTAACTAGGCAGACTATTTTTCCCAACAAGCCACCTGGAGAAGAACCACAGAGCAGGAGATGAAGACGAAAGGGCTGACATGGCAACAACTGGATCGGAAGGCACAAGACCGAAGAGGATGGAGGGGTTTCATTGATGGCCTATGTTCCCTAGGGAACTTAAAGGCCTAACTTACTAACTTGGCTCCCAATTGGCTATCGTCTTTCCAACTTAACAATAAATATACTGCGTATCTGGCTGTCCTCGAGGTTCCCCCCCACACTACAAGATTTTGAATTGGTGCAGCCCTGGTTAGATTGGGTGAGGTGAAGGACAATCTAAACATACCCAACAACCCATGCACAACACTGTGTATTCCGGAGTAATAAATCACTCGAACAATATAAAATGGCTGACCCTAGTCAGAAGGCAGTGTGCTGGGCACCAGCATAAGCAAGGGAGTAGGAACCGGGGGGGACGGAGGGGACGTGTCCCCTCCAATATCGGAGACAGGCGCATTTGTCCCACCTAAAAATCATACCGGATCTGTCAGGTTTCCGATATGTGTCCCCCCCAATGTTAAACTCATTCCTACGCCCCTGAGCATAAGTAAGGAATAAACGCAGCCTGGGGTCCCGTTCAAATGTACAAATATGTCGAACAAAAATGGACCACGTGGTTAGTGAAGCCAAGAGTGGTTTGCCAACATTGATGAGATATTAGTTACTCGTCTCTATACCGTATCGTTTTTGACCAACATTGATGAGATATAAGTTACCCTCCTCTATACCTTATCGTTTTTACCAACATTGATGAGATATTAGTTACTCGCCTCTATACCGTATCGTTTTTACCAGCATTGATGAGATATCAGTTACTCTCCACTATAACGTATTGTTTTTTCTACCAACATTGATGAGATATTAGTTACTCTCCTCTATAATGTTTAGTTTTTTTTACCAACATTGATGAGATATTAGTTACTCTCCTCTATACCGTATCGTTTTTTTTACCAACATTGATGAGATATAAGTAACTCTTCTATAGTGTATAATTTTTTTACCAACATTGATGATATATTAGTTACTCGCCTCTACACTGTATCATTTTTTTTACCAACGTTGATGAGATATTAGTTACTCTCCTCTATATCATAAAGTTTTTTACCAACATTGATGAGATGTTAGTTACTCTCCTTTATAACGTATTGTTTTTTACCAACATTGATGAGATATTATTTTTCAAGAGTTAGTAGTTTTTATCAACTTAAACAGCTGAAACTGAATATCCTACCACAGTGCTTTCAGCATATTGTTTTTGCATTGGCAAGGAAACATCTGATGGATAGTTTTATTTCACCGTTGGTTTAATGTTGGATTTGTAGCCCAATGATTTGAAACTGTTAAAAGCCAGAATCAGAATAAAGAATTAAACACTGGTGTATACCAATAGTAAATGTTGTGCATTCATCAGGGAATACAACAACATATAAACAAGGACATTTTCCCTTTTCCATGCCTTTACCCTTAAAGGGGAGTGAGTAGGGACGACTGGATTACACCGTGTTTGCATTTTCATTCATTGCATCAAGCGCAATCTCTACAGAGGGGAAATGTAATTGGATTAAGACCAATTGTGCGGTTTTGTGTGTGCAGTTTTGTGTGTGTGTGTGCAAGCATGCACAACAGCCTCCCCAAAAGCATATTTCCTCCGTTCAGCAGGTGAAGACTGCAGGTGATGCAACCGGGTTCCGGCGGGTGCCTGAGATTGTGTTTCCGTGGCACAGCCAGGTTGTCGGGGGCGATGTGGTGAGGCGAGTGAAGAGGGACTGGGTGATCCCGCCCATCAACGTGCCGGAGAACTCCCGGGGACAGTTCCCAGAGGAGCTTGTCAGAGTAAGAGAGAGCCCCGTGACTAAAGCTAAACACACAAGTGCACACCTGTTGTTTTTGCCATGCATCTCTTTCACAAAGAGAGCAGACTCAAACACAAAGTGGGGGGATAATAAGTGCTACTGACGCCATGCCACTAGCACTTATAATGGTATAATAAACATCATGGTAATAATAATGGCCCTGCTGTCACATGTTTGTTTGTGTAAACCAGCTTGTTTAATTGGTCTTCTTTTGCTTTTGACTACTTTTGTACACATCAATTGGTACGTGTATGTGTTGACATTGTGTCCGTTGATTAACTTTGTAATGCAGTACTGCTCTCTCCATCTCAGCTCATCCAGGTCCACCTTCACCTTGTTCTCTCCTTCCACTTGACCTCCTCCCCAGGCGTTCTCCGCTCCCGGGGAAGGTCGCCTGGAGGCAGAGGCTTCCAGTGGGCGGAGAGCGGCAAGAGAGAGGGGGGGAGGTGTATTCCCCCTAGTGTTGCATGGGGGGAAAATATGATCGTATCGTTTACCCGTCTGTGCCGCAGATCCGTTCGGACCGGGACAAGAACCGTCTCCTGCGCTACAGCGTGACGGGCCCCGGGGCCGACCAGCCCCCCACGGGCATCTACATCATCAGCCCCATCTCTGGCCAGCTCTCTGTCACCAAGCCCCTGGACAGGGAGCACATCGCCAACTTCCATGTGAGGCCCAAGCCCCCAATGAGGGAACAATGCTTTTGAACTCAGTGTCTGTCTGCATGTCTGCCTGTCTGTCTTTCTGTCTATCTGTCTGTCTTTCAGCCACACAGTAAGTACAGATTTAACAGACGTATTTTGAGCTGCTTTTTCCGACCCAGTCTCGCAGACACCCTAAGGAGAGGAACTCCTGTTTGATCTTGGGAACAGCAGGGGGGGGAGAGCACAGTGCGAATCTCAGCCGCAGCTGGGGCTCACATCTGATGAATATTCATGTTTCAGAAGGAGTCGTCTGCGCCAGAGGCAAGACGCTAGACGCTGAGGCTAGGATCTATGATGTTTAGGAAACATGTTCAACAAAAAGAGGCACAGAAGTAGTATAAAAAGCCAGGTTGTGAACAGACGCCCCGTTGTGTTGGGCTTTGAACATAACGGTGGGCTGGTTAGCACAAACTAGAGGCGCAACAACTGATAGCATGCGGCTGGCCCTGCAGATGTGGGGAGCAAAGGACCGGACCTGGGATTCTCTGCCTATGCAAGGAAACCATTATTTACTGCTATGTCTATCTCAAAGCAAGGTATAGCAGTTAGTGTCCCCATTCTAGGGAAGGGCAGCTAGAGAGAATTGCATATTTGCTGTTGCTGTTGTCTGAAATATTTCAGAGGACAATGGTGTGGTATCCTAATTTGCCTATGGCTTGGTTTAAAACATGCGAGAAATAGAAAGCTGAATTACAAAATTTTACATGTTAACTGAATTCAAAGGAAATTGAAATATTCATGATGATGTGATCATACCCGGATGGCTTTGTATGTCATTAATGTATGTATGTGTGTGTGTGTGTGTGTGTGTGTGTGTGTGTGTGTGTCTGTGTGTGTGTCTGTGTGTGTGTCTGTGTCTGTGTCTGTGTCTGTGTCTGTGTGTGTGTGTGTGTGTGTGTGTGTGTGTGTAGCTAAGAGCTCATGCGGTGGACCTAAACGGGAACCAGGTGGAGAACCCCATCGACATCGTCATCAACGTTATCGACATGAATGATAACAGACCAGAGTTCACCCATGCCGTATTTAACGGCTCTGTACCGGAGGGATCCAAACCTGGTAATAGCACAGACACACACAAACATGCAGACAACCACACACACACACACACACACACACACACACACACACACACACACACACACACACACACACACACACACACACAAAAGCTTGATCTTACCTAGTCATTAGTCTTACTTTATTCATCTTTTACATTAATATGTGTGTGTGTGTGTGTGTGTGTCTCTCCCACAGGGTCATTTGTGATGACAGTGACTTCAATAGACAAAGATGATCCCAAGACGGCCAACGGGATGCTGCGATACAAGATCCTGTCCCAGAATCCTGAAAGCCCCTCCTCCAACATGTTTACCATCAACAACAAGACGGGCGACATCATCTCTGTCGCAGCGGGTCTCGATCGGGAGGTACGCAATTAGTGTCTCTGTGTCTCTGTGTGTTATTGTCCCTGTGTGTTAGTGTCTCTTTGTGTTAGTGTCTCTGTGTTATTGTGTCTCTGTGTTGGTGTGTTAGTGTCTCTGTGTGATTTTGCCTCTGTGTCTCTTTGTGTTTGTGTTAGTGTCTCTGTGTGATTGCGTCTTTGTGTGTTAGTGTCTCTGTGTGATTGTGTCTTTGTGTGTTAGTGTCTGTGTGTGTTTGTGTCTCTGTGTGTTAGTGTCTCTGTGTTATTGTGTCTCTGTGTTGGTGTGTTAGTGTCTCTTTGTGTTTGTGTTAGTGTCTCTGTGAGATTGTGTCTTTGTGTGTTAGTGTCTCTGTGTGTTTGTTTCTCTGTGTGTTAGTGTCTCTGTGTGTTTGTGTCTGTGTGTTAGTGTCTCTGTGTGATTGTGTCGCTGTGTCTCTTTTGTGTTGATGTCTTTGTGTGTTAGTGTCTCTGTGTGTTTGTGTCTCTGTGTTACTGTCTCTGGGCCCTATCTTGCATCCAGCGCATTGACTTTCTACACTGACGCATGTGTCGTTGCTAGTTTGCAACTGTGCACCAGTTGCAAACTAGCAACGACACATGCGTTCGCTCTGCACGAGGGTTCTTTTCCCTCCACAGGCACGCGTCGGTAAATTAGGGAATGATCTTGCACCCCTAGGGGCGGTTCGGCAAAAGGAGGAGGCGTGTTCCGGCGCAAAAGTTCCCTGGTGCTATTTTGCAGTTTCAGAAAACAATTCCGCCACAAACCAGGAAATACCTGGTTTAATACCTGGCGCGTTGTTCAGATGCTATTTTAAGGGCGCATGCATAATGTTGCTTGTGCACCTCGCGCATACACTTTGCTTCTCTCATCTACCTAGCCACACATTCGTGGTAAATTATTTGGGAAAGCAGCTGATACAGCGGTAATAAGTTGTACTTTTAAATCAATGCATCTGCAAACACCGTACATCAAACACATGTTTTCTTGACACAGACATCGTGTACAAGCCCATAACTTTTGGGATTGATGAGTATTTGATCGTAAGCAAACATTGTTTTACCGCAAGTGAGTGTGAAAAAGAATGAATGAATGCGGGCGCGCGTGTGTGTATGCGTAAAAGAATTAATGAATGTGGGCGTGTCTGCGTCCATCTGTTTAAACACAAGCAAACTAAACACGTAACGCATAATACAGTCCATGGCAATGTATATTAACGGGGGGACACATGCATATTAGGAAAACAAGTCGATAACGATAGTGCATACAATACGGGTAAGAAACAATGTTTGTTAATGTATTGCGTATATCATTAAATAGAACCACAGTTACCGCATATCATATGTGTGTTAAGTCTTCTTTGCCAAAATTTATTTGAGGACTCAGTATTTCTGAAGTTGTGGAAGAAAACGCTATTCCATGTGTGAAATAGGCCATATTATTTGGCCATAAACTGAGCCATTTGAAGTTTGAAATTCATGTGGTCATGCATCTGTCTCATCGGAGACTGCAAACGTGCTGTCAAAATATCAACTCGCCAGATTCAAATTCGCTCATGGCTCTTAAAGGGGATGGGAGATGGCAATCTCATTGGTTTATTGCAAGTTACGCCCAAAACCACACCTACGGGTGATTAGGCTACTTCAGACCAACCCTTTTTAGATTTGCGCCGGGCGTCATTTATCCGCCGGTAAAATAGCAACAGAGAAAAAAAATGATGATGTCTTTTGTCTGTATTTTTGTAAAATGCCAAATGGAGCAATTAAATGTGTGACCTACACCTAAAGGAAACATTGAAGGATTTTCCATATGAAACTTTAGCATCGGCAACTATCTTGGCTGCTAGACGTACCCATATCATCAATTCACCACCCCAAACTTGAAAGGGTGCAGAATGACATTCCCTGCTTAGCCTTCTAAGTCAGTCTACAAATTTGCATCTTTCAAATTTATGGAAAGACCGGAGACAGGCATTTGCTGTCCCTTTCATCTTCCTTAAATGCCAGTAGAAAAATACAGAAAAAGTCTAAGCAGCATCACATTTGATCATTAATCAGACGAGAAGACGAAACGTTCATGATAAACAGAATCATTAAAATTACATAGAGGCTTGACTTGTATCGGATTCAATCGATTTTGGTAAATGCAGAGAATAAAATACTGTATTCTTCTGAGGTGAGTGACAGAGACAGATGGAAGAATGTACATTTCAGGTGCCAAAATAAATAGATGTATTTCTTTCTACGCGACTACAGACATTACAGCTTGTGTGTGTTTTTATGTGTGTGATACATCAAGAGCAAGCTGTACATATTGTAAAACTCTGGATCGTACTCTGGCTCCTCTACATCCAATAGAGTTGTCTGTAAACAGATCCCAGACAAGCTAGTTTGAAGCCCTTTTTTGGCTTGATGCGGCATTTAAGAAATGTGGCAACAGTTTGCAAACGGGCATTGTAGTCATACTCACGGTTTGGCCCTTACATCGGTGTAGACGTGAGCTTCAACATTTCAGAGGTGCGCCAAGCGTAAATCGTCGTATGAACCCTGGTGCGATCACCGCGGATAACCTTTTTTTTCGTTGTTAATTTCTTTGTTCATGCTACTTTTCCATATCACGGCTTAACATGTTGTTTTGCATTTGATCCAAGCCTTATGGTCGCCCTCTTTCTTTTGTTATCTATGATTTTTTTACAGAAAGTTCCACAGTACACTCTGATCATCCAGGCCACAGACATGGAGGGAAACCCTACCTATGGCCTGTCCAACACAGCCACCGCCATGATCAGGATCACGGACATAAACGACAACCCGCCAGAGTTCACCACAGACATGGTAGGCTGGGGACCTCCCACTTCCCTCCAGCCGATACGCATTGGTGGAACAGCCCAGTATTTTCTCCTTCCTTTCCTATTTTCCTATCCTCCTTTTGAGTTTGCTTTGTCTCTAGACTTTTGCAATCTTGTAAGAAGACAGAAGCACAAGACAAATGAACCATCCTGAACCAATTTCACCTCTTCTTGCCCTGTAAATTAATTGTTCCATTTTATTACCACTAATAAACACAAACAAAAAACAAGAACTATTTTTGATCAATAAGGAGAATTTCTACTGATGGTAGAGTACTGATAGTAGAAGGTACAGACGTTAGAACTGATGCTGGAGTACTGGGGTTATTTTATATATTTTATATCATCTTGTTTATAAATGTAAAGAAACTGGGATGGACATTTGTGGATTGAGAAGCTGTTCCAGCTCTTCTGCCAACCACGTTTCCCTCCTCTGCACCAAACTGCAGAAAAAAGTTTTAATGCAGTTTAAACCTCGACTCTGTTTAAATTGTTGCTTAACTCATTCCCTCCTTATCTTTTATTTTCACACTCCCTCTCTCTCTCTCTCTCTCTCTCTCTCTCTCTCTCTCTCTGGCTCCTTCCAACACAACCATGAATGTTTGTTTACTTCTTACTATCTTTCCTCATAATTTGTCTAACTGTCTCTTTGTCTCTCTCTGTCTCTGTCTCTCTGTCTTTCTGTCTCTCTCTCTCTCTCTCTCTCTCTCTCTCTCTCTCTCTCTCTCTCTCTCTCTCTCTCTCCGTTTTATCCTGACAGTTTTTCGGCGATGTTCAGGAGAACCGGGTCAACGTGATCGTATCCAACTTGACGGTGACGGACAAGGACCAGCCCCACACCTCGGCCTGGAATGCAGCATACCGGATCATCTCCGGGGACCCCACCGGACGCTTTTCCATCCCCACCGACCCCACCACCAACGAGGGCCTGCTCACTGTGGTCAAGGTGCGCTTCACTGTTTCCACCGCAAACACACACACACACACACTAGGCAAGGATGGGTCACAAAGCTCTTCTCCCAGTATGCTGGCTCAAGATTACCCTGTGAATAGGGTAAGGGTTAGGTAACCCTTAGGTTCCCCTGACCCTAACCATAGCCCTTCTTCAGGCTGGTTTCTGGCCTAATCTGGAGAAAGATATATAAGTCAGTGTGTGCTGCAATAACTCAACTTGAAACTCAGTCTCCGTTGAACCAATCTCTTTGTGGCAGTTGTTTTAAAAATCCTTCTTTGCTCTGATTAGAACAATTTAGAATAAATGACATTACATTCAAAATACATTGCAGAGCAGAGGCAGGGCATGACGGATCAAAGTGTGGCTGTCTCAGTGAGAAAATGCCAGAAAGACCATGCAGGAATAAGTACATCATTAAATGAGGGTAGAATTATTCAAAGGAAATCTTGCAAAATCGTACGCATAAATACTTAGAATTAAAGATAATAATAATGAAATAAAGCAAATCAAAATAACCCCCTATCAGTTAAAATATGCAAAAACATAAAACCAAAACAAAGGAAGAAAAGGGAAGAGAAATGATGTAAAAGGGTGAACGTATAAATGGAATATGAAACATTTAAATATCCTCAAAGAAACTGCTGATAACCAGAGGCCAAATAATAGAAGTGGAAGACCAGTGCAAAGGAACGCATACATGTGAGGCTCGAACGAGACCCCGACCAGACACAAAAAAGGCAAATGAACCCAACCACCTCCCCTCTGTCTCCAGCCCATCGACTATGAGCTCAGCCGCTCCTTCATGCTGACGGTGGTGACGGAGAACGAAGTCCAGCTGGCACGCGGCATCCACCTGCCTCGACAGTCCACCTCCACCGTGTCGGTGCGTGTGATCGACGTCAATGAGAGCCCAGAGTTCTCCCCGGACCCCAAGTCCATTAAGCTGGAGGAGGGCCTCCCCGCTAGCTCTCTGCTCACCACCTTCACCGCCCAAGACCCTGATCGATACATGAGGCAGACCGTCCGGTAAGGACCACCCCCCCATCCGACCAACTCCTTCCAGAAGTTGGGTGATTTTGAGTGATTCTTTATTAGATATTCTTCAACCAGGTTGGTCTTATTGAAACCTTAACTCTCTTTAAAGGGATACTTCACTGATTCAGAACCGGTGTTCTATCATTATAAAATCGCTATTGTAATATGAAAAAAAAAATGTTTCCCTCAGTCTAACCCATTCTTCCCTTGGCCTAGTTTTCCTGATCAAATTTTCTCGTGTCAAATGACGCGTTTGACGTCATCTCAGTAAAACTTTGCTTGCCTGCTAGAAGGGCCGAGGACTACAAACAACTGGTTCTGCAAATTTGTGAGCCGACCAATAAGGAATGAGGGGTGGTGGGAGCTTGTGTACGAGATGTAAACACAATGTCCGCCATATTTCTTCACCGCTTAGCTAGAGAACAAATTTGCAATGTGAAACAGCCGAAGTGGATTTTGAAAATCTATTGTTGGATTTGGACATTCAGGGCTATTAGTACGAGCCAGAATACAGCCAGGAAGAAGTGACACAAATTGAGGAGGCTGCTGCCGTGGCAGCAGCTGAACAAGCCTTGCCTGTTGCCGAGGACGAGGAGCGCGCCGGTTTGCTCTGTTCGCCTATAGACACTAACACAGAGTGCCTGTGCTGCAGCGAGTTTCAGCGATGCCAGTTTCTTCAAGAATAAATGGCTGAATCTGGCGAGGATGGGGCCATGTGTGTAACCTCTCACCCAGGCTTTACGCCTCATCTGAACAGTTGGGTATTGGATACATATTTCCGGACCCAGAAAGTGAACGGGAAACGCCAGCCAAAGCCCGCCGGGAGAAACAGACGTCTGAGCATAGAGTAAGTGTTTGTTTTTTTACTAACACATTGGCTACAATAGTTTTGAGTCCCGGGGAACGTGACAATGTAGTTATCCGAAAGTAGTCGATCTTATTGGCAGAGCATAGGCTACGTTACTTTAGCTTGAAGTCTGTGTAATGCTGTACAGGTTACACAAGGCATAATTTATCTTGCTTTGCTTGCTTCCTGTGTTGTCCAGGCCATCAGAGCTAATTACCCAGCAGAAGATGGACAGAACCGTGGCTACCAGGAGAGAATAGATGCTCAAGATGAGCTGTGACTATTTTGACTCTAGCTAACGCACCCTACACGTTTTATTTTTGTAAATAGCTTGTAAATATTTTTTTTCATGAATAAAAATTCAAATTCATGTTGGGTTTTGTGATTTGTTTACTAACCCAAGTGCTGTTATAGTAAAGTAGGGCTACTGTATAAGATAAACACTTATTTCAACTGGGGAGAAAAGGTTGAGTACAAATACTTGATATGCTGAGCTACTGTAATTAGCAAACGTTTGAATGCTGTACAGTAATATACAAATGATGCGTTTGAAAAACGAGAGCAGAAGTCTAAACTAGTCAACGTATCATGGGGATATGTTTGCACAAAGTTTGCTCGCGCTACCACTCGCGCTAGGACCATGGGTCCTTCCCCCTCCAAACGGAAGCAGGCGGGCGGTGCAGTGAGCGCAATGCACTGTGGTAGTTGGAGGATTTCTTACTTTTGAGCCAGAGATACACTTTTTGCCTTTTCTCAGTCTAGGATGAACCGACTTCAAGGTTTTTTTTGCACATTTATAATACATAGAATTATTTACTTCATATAGCCTTCATATCTCCACCGGTGAAGTATCCCTTTAACAAGAGAGTTTAACAAGAGTGTTAAATCTTAATAAGATTGAACATTTCGCCTGTTAAAGATATGTTCAGTCTCATTAAGACCAAACTGGTTGGTCTTAATGAGATTCGACATCTCTTTAACAAGAGAGACTTGGCTGCAATTCAATTTCCACTGACGGACGGACTTTGATGTTCATGGCGGACATGCCGCGCTGCTCTAATCATTGATCAGAGATCCTTCTTTTCAACTAAATGTGGTGAGCTTGTGCAAATACTGGAGAAGCTCAGAACCATCGATTAAAAAGGTGTTTCAATTGTTGTCTTTTTAAATTGTTTTAAAGTCGGGCAGCACATGTTCTATCATGAATGATATGTGATCACTATATATATGAAGGTCATGGATTATTTCACTTGCCTGAACATTGGGGTTGCTGGTATGGGGTTTTATTGGTTATGAATAACATTGAAGAGTTAAGTTCAAGGCGCTTGTCCTCCTGGCTGTACACATGGTGTGTTTTGTGAAATGGTCCAACGGTTCTAATACACAGGTACACCAAGTTGTTCGACCCGGCCAACTGGCTGGAGATAGACAACCTCAACGGGAGGATTTCCACCCGGGCGGTGCTGGACAGAGAGTCGCCCTACGTCAAGAACAACCTCTACAACGTCACCTTCATGGCCAGCGACACCGGTAGCCGCCCAACACTCTCACACAAACCCGACTCAACTAACAGACTTTTGGTACCATTTCCAGAGTGCAGTGCATGGGCAGCTCTGTTGTAGCATGCCAAGAACACAAAGCTGGGTTTGTTTCACTGTTGTTCTTGACTCGATCTGCTGCTCACCCCACGTTTGGTGATGTAGTCGCGTGCATCGGCATTGATTAAACAGAGCGAAGCCAGACTCAGAGTGCCAGTAGATGCAATGCGCTGACCTCCACTAGTGCAGGCTTCTACCCTGTGACAGGGTGAAGTGAGGGAAGGGAAAGGCTTTGTCCTGCATATAGAGGAGTAGAGTAGAGTAATTTCAATCCATTCCAGACGATTCTCTTATCAAATGTTTTTATCACTCAGGAGGAGATTTCTCGGCGGAGCTTGCTCTCGTGGATTACCCTCAATTGATTCCTCATAGATAGATAGACGGAAAAGTACTTTTATTTTCCCCGTGGGGAAATCACTTTGTTGCAGCACCAAGACGGGCCGAGGAAATACAATCAACTCACAGTAGGAAATAGAAACCCAGCGCACATAGTCAGAACCACCCACTAAACATTGGACGTTGGATAGATGTGCAGATCATGTCTATATCTGGTTCGTCGGTCCATGACCAATTCTGGACATCTATTTTATGCCCAAACCAGGTCCACTATTTGGATGTCTAACCATGACCCAACTTGGATGTCATATTGACGTTCAACATTTCACCTTTGAACTGGGTAAATTTTTTGCAAGTCATTCGGACACCTATGACAGGTGCAGGAAATGTATACATGATCCCACTGCGCAATGTTTCATCGTAGTGACGACTTTACTGTGTCATTATTGGTCGTCAAATTTCGGTCCACTGAAGGGGTTGATTTGTAGCGCCGGACGACGTCTTTCTTTCGAGGTCTACCGAACTCTAATGTTGACGTCCGTGGGATCTCCGTGTAAGGGCTATTTATAGTCCAAATGTGACGTTGGAGTGACGTCTTTTCTGCGTCAAATTTGGGTCCACTGAAGGGGTTGTTTGGTAACGCCAGGCGACATCTTTTTTTTGACATCTACCGAACGTCTAATGTTGACGTCTGTGGGACCACCGTCCCACTGTGCAATGTGACGTCAGAGTGGCGTCTTTTCTGTGTCATTATTGGACGTCAGATTTCGGTCCACTGAAGGGGTTGTTTGTTGTAACGCCAGGCGTCTTTTTTTCGACTTCTACCGAACATCTAATGTTGACGTCCATGGGACCTCTGTGTAAGGGCTATTTATAGTCCAAATGTGCCGTCACATTTAGACTAATTTGAGGCGTCTTTTTTATGCTACTTCCTTATCTTTCAAGATGTTTTCTGTACCATTGGTTTTCCTGTAGCTGAAGCATTTCACCTTTACATTTTTTGAACGTCATTTGGACGCCTATGACAGGTTCAGGAAATGTATACATGATGTTATATTTGTATATTAATTTTTGTTGTTATTTTACATATTCTGGTTTATTTATTTTAAGTAATCAAGTTATTTTTGTATGCATGTATTTATTTTTGGACTTATGTGTTTATTTATTTTGAAATGCAGTTTATGGGAAAAGTTCAGCAAATAATTGGCCTTCTTTGTTTGTGTGTGTGTCTGTGTCTGTGTGTTTGTGTGTGTGTGTTCCTGTGTGCGACTGTGTCTCTGTGTGTGCGTGGGTGTGTGTGTGTGTGTGTCCGGTGTGTGTGTGTGTGTGTGTGTGTGTGTGTGTGTGTGCAACCCGGTGTCAGGCGATTTCGTGCTCTTGAGCACAAACGTTAATCTATTGAATCATGTCCCAGAGAACGATTGTCCGACTTTTTTCGTGCTACACAGAACAAAATGTAAACCAATGCATTCTGAATGGGAGCATTTCTCTGATGTTTCTGTGCTACACAGAACGAAATGTAAACCAATGCATTTTGAATTGGAGCGTTTATCAGACAAGAAAGAGAGAGAGTGTGCGCAGACAGTACAGTGCACCCTATAGTTATATATATGTCAATAATTCCGATTTTTTAATCAGACCTCCTTAAAAACCGAAACGAACGTGCTCCACAGAACGCGCGTTTCTCAGACAATTATCGTGCTCCACAGAATGAAACGAGAGAGAGAGAAAGAGAGAGAGGGAGGGAGAGAGAGAGAGGCTTCAGAAGGGGTGTGCGCAGATAGTACAGTGCACCCTCTAGTTATATATATATGTCAATGTTTCCGATTTTTTAAGCAGACAAAGAAAACGGAAACGAACGTGCTCCACAGAACGCGCGTTTCTCAGACAATCAATGTGCTCCACGAAATGAGAGAGAGAGAGAGAGAAAGAGAGGCCTCAGAAGGGGTGAGCGCAGATAGTACAGTGCATCCTCTAGTTATATATATATGTCAATATTTAAATTTTTTCATTTTTGAAGCAGACCTCAAAAACCGAAAATAAATAAATAAAAATAACCGTGCTCCACAGAACGAAATGTAAACCAATGCATTCTGAATGGGAGCGTTTCTATATATATATATATATATATATATATATATATATATATATATATATTCATTGTATAGGAGAGGCCCTCTTAAGCCCATCAGTTACTTGGCTCCGCAGTGCATCAGTGTCCCTCTCTATGGCTTCCTCTCTCTCTTTTCCACTGTGTTTCGAGAATTCATATCGATATAACGAGAAAGGATGTAATGATAACGGCAAGAAAATAAAGGCTCCATGGTCATAATAATTTAAACATAATTAAAGGGGACATATCATACCACCAGGTGTGAGTGTGATTAGCCATTACAAGCAGGTTTGAAAATGTGCAGCATTGTGACATCACAGGTTGGCGTGTCCATCTATCCGTCACACATCTAGATGGACACGCCCACCTGTGATGTCACAATGCTGCACATTTTGAAAACGGCTTGTAATGGCTAATCATTCAATTTAGCCATTATTCAATTAATAATATTATAAGTAGACATGTAACTTTTATTCAATTATCGTTATAACAAGATCTGTAGCCTATCTGTACTTCCACCAATGTGTAGGCCTAAGTGTGGTTCAGGTATACCAGACAATATTAAAATATTCATAATATAAAAATGATGTAAAAAATAAGTTATGGGCCGAATTCGGATAAAATTCAGCCTCTGCTGGCCCACAACTAGATCGTCTCATTTCCTCGTTATACACTTTAATTTAATTATATTTAAATTATTATGACCATGGAGCCTTTATTTTCTTGCCGTTATCATTACATCCTTTCTCGTTATATCGATATGAATTCTTGAAACACAGTGGAAAAGAGAGAGGGAGCCATAGAGAGGGACACTGATGCACTGCGGACACAAGTAACTGATGGGGTTAAGAGGGCCTCTCCTATATAATGAATATATATATATATATATATATATATATATATATATATATATAGGGTTAACATCGGAGAAACGCTCCCATTCAGAATGCATTGGTTTTCATTTTGTTCTGTGGAGCACGGTTATTTTTATTTATTTATTTATTTTTCAGTTTTTGAGGAGGTCTGCTTCAAAAATGCAAAAATGGAAATATTGACATATATATATAACTAGAGGGTGCACTGTACTATCTGCGGACACCTCTTCTGAAGCCTCTCTCTCTCTCTCTCTCTCTCTCTCTCTTTCTCTCTCTCACTTCGTTCTGTGGAGCACGATAATTGTCCGAGAAACGTGCGTTCTGTGGAGCACGTTCGTTTCAGTTTTTGAGGAGGTCTGTTTAAAAATCTGAAATATTTATATATATATAACTAGAGGGTGCACTGTACTGTCTGTGCACACTCTCTCTCTCTCTCGTCTGAAAAACTCTCCCATTCAAAATGCATTGGTTTACATTTCGTTCTGTGTAGCATGAAAACATCGGAGAAACACTCCCATTCAGAATGCATAGGTTTACATTTCGTTCTGTGTAGCACGAAAAAAGTCGGATAATCGTGCTCTGGGACACGATTCAATAGATTAACGTTTGTGCGCATGAGCATGAAATCGTGTGATACCGGGTTGGTGTTCATGTGTGTGTGCACTGGTATGTGGCCTACTGGTTAAGGAGTTGGACCAGTAACCGGAAGGTGGCCGGTTGGAATTCCATTCGGTACACAAAAAATGTGGATGGGTGGTTTCCACATGTGTGCATGTATTCACCGGCTCCCGGATGCGTCAAAAGCAGCCGACTGATAGGGAGGGAGCGAGAGAGAGAGACAATGATCGGTCCATATCATTTATCCGACGCTGCAATTAAATGAATTGCCGTTTCTCTTTTTCCGATGGCAACAAGTATAAACATATAAATAAAATAAATAAATTATAGAAGTAGTATAAAAGAGACGTTTAAAATTAGTCTAAATTGGATGTTGAAAAGACATCCACAAACGACCACATTTGGACTATAAATGGCCTTTATACAGAGGTCCGAAGGGCGTCAACATTAGACGTTCGGTAGACGTCGCCTGGCGTTACATAACAACCCCTTCAGTAGACCGTAATTTGACCTCCAATAATGACAAAGAAAAGACGTCACTCCGACGACACATTGCGCAGTCGGCATGAACAATACACGTTCTAAAAAAGCAGCAGAGATCTTGGATTCTGACGATTCTCGAGGGGTAGGGAGTTAAAATATTTAAACAAATAGATGGATGAATAGATGGATATGATGCAGAGGAAGGATGGTTAGAGCTGACTATAAGCTTTATACAATTCTATACATAAAATAGTAATAGAAACAAATGTAAGGTTAAAGAAGATAGAAAAAATAATGTTATGTCATATTCTATACATTTAAATGAAATATATATTTAAACGTAAATAACATGTAACTTATTAACAGTATACATTTGGTGCATGATTTCAATTCAATTTGATCTTTTAAGCCCTTAATCACCATTGCTTAACCATGAAGAGAGTCCAGACATCCAATCGCAGTCACCGCAACACGCTAGAACTATGTATGCATTAGAGCCCGACCGATAAAGGATTTTTATGGCTATTTGTATCGATACCGATACAAATATTTGGTGATTTAAAAATCTGATATACCGATATATCGGCCAATATATATTTTAAAAATAAATTCCAGAAACACGTAACAAAACCTAAACAGATTTCCCTAACATTGGTTATTTGTAGTTATTTATGTGTCCTCACTAAAATAATAAGGTAATGCAGTTTAAAAATAATTTTTTTTTTATTGTTTTATTGTCACAACAGAAAAGTACGAAACCCGTAAAGGGAAATGGGGTAAAAAAAATAAAAATTAACGTTGCTCGTGAGCACGAGAAAGTATCCGGTGCTCACGAGAAAGTATCGTGTGAGGACAAGAAAGTAGGCCTATCTCGTAGGCCTACGCATATCACTGGCTGTGTGTGTGTGTGTGTGTGTGTGTGTGTGTGTGTGTGTGTGTGTGTGTGTGTGTGTGTGTGTGTGTGTGTGTGTGTGTGTGTGTGACGTCAGTGAGTGAGTGGACGATCGAGGAGAGTGAGCGGTATTGTGCGTGTCAGTTTAGTGAAGTAATGAACCAGTCCGGTTATGAGTAAGAAAGAATAAAGTACCCAGCCTGTCAAGGATCAGTGGTCGCTACATTCCGACCATATTCCGACCTATAAGCAGACCCACTGCCGGTCAAAGTGAAGGGTGTTGCCCCCGAGAGAGCATCGGCCCAGGAGGGAACGTCTCCCCTGTGGAGGCGGAGCGCAAGAGGGTATACTTGCTCCAATAGAGCGAGATGAAAATAAAGCACATTAATTTGAATGATTTTAGCTTGTGTGTGATTTATCATGGGCACGGGTCGGGTAACCGGCCAAATATTAATGGGTCTCAGCGGGTGCGGATTTCATTTTGATATTATCACGGGTGACGGGGCGGATCTGGTGCTGGACATCGCGGGTGCGGGTCTCAAAAAATGGACCCGTGCAGGACTCTTGCCTAGGCTATTGGAAATAAACAAAATATCCGAAAGCAGAGTTGGTTGGGCCGCATTTGCCATGTCAGCATCATGGACAGCATCGTAGCTCAGCTGACTTGGAAAACCATCTGACCTACCAGATCTATGGATCTACCATGCGACTGTTTGGGCTACAATTCCTTTAGAGATAGTTTCTCGTGCGGACCCAATCAACGTGCAAAATGTGGCCCAACCCTGCACGGGTCCATTGTTTGAGACCCGCCCGCACCTCCGCCTACAACTATGAAATGGTTAGTGTTACACCTTTCCTGCTGTCGGCTCACAGACCGTAGTCGAGGAGCACAGGGGAGACGTTCCCTCCAGGGCCGATGCTCTCTCGGGGGCAACACCCTTCACTTTGACCGGCAGCGGGTCTACTTATAGGTCGGAATATGGTCGGAATGTAGCGGCCACCGATTCTTGACAGTCTGAGTACTCTATTCTTCTATTCTTCTATTATCACAACCGGACTCGATCATTACTTCACTAAACTGACACGCACACTACCGCTTGCTCTCCTCGCTCGTCCACTCACTCTCTGACATCACTCACACACACACACACACACAGACACACACACACACACACACACACACACTCACACACAAGTTCTGATAAATAAAATTTATAAAAATGCAAAATTAAGATATGAAAATATATATATATATATATATATATATATATATATATATATATATATATATATATATATATATATATATATCCATTAATCGACCATTATAAATGCCGATACCGATAGTTTGGAAAATGCCTAGTGGTGGTGGTCGGGCTCTAGTATGTATGCATGATAATAAAACGAGGTGCCGGCTTAATATGTGTAAGTCGCAGACAGTGATGTGCATGAAGGAGAGGGTCTGATGGCAGTAAGCAGGAAGGATCTCCGACGGAGCTCTGTGCGGCACCAAGGAGAGTCTCCTGCTTAACCTGCTGCTCTGCCTGTCCAGAGTATCATGCAGTGGATGAGAGGTCTCGTCCACGATGGCCAGCTGCAGATGGTTTTGGCTGCTGCACTACTCAGTAAAGTCCCCAACCAGTATTTGATGCGTCCCCTCCACCACCCCAACCGATCCACCAATCACAGAGACGTCTGTAAACATCTGTAGGCGACAAGACAGAATTGTACCATGAGTCAGATGTGCAGATGGTGAACAGGAAGTCAACCAGCACAGTCCCATGGCCATGTAAATGACCACCCCACGTGACACACAGTCCTGCAACCTCACAGACTGTGGTCTGCCTGTCAAGTAGTCTTTCACCCAACGGTCTCATACATTGAATGACCGACATCCTGCATTACAGTCTGTTCTGCCGGGGTGTTTATTACTTCCAGCTGGGTTCTGGATGCACAGCCACAGAGAGATACTTATCTGTTCCTGAGACAGAAAACCATTCAAGGTTGAACAGCCTCCACTTTGCCCCAACTCCAAATGGGTCTCCAGTGATTCCTTGTGATTAGATTTTGTTGCCCTTCTCAATAGGCAAATTACAGTATTTTCGCCCCGTCCTATAATTCCTCAGCCTCTACTCACTTTGACAAGCACTAGGCTGGGATCCTTTTAGCGTAAACCTTCTGTGATATGGCTTACCCAATATGCAAACATAGCTTTTCACACACATAAATAAAAAGATTATTTAAGGGGAGTGGGTTTGAGCTTTCTCTGGTGACATTGAACATGGTCCTGTGTTTTCTTCTAGACTATCTTCGTTTGGACGAGGGGTCGGCAACCTTGTCTTTGTAAAGCGCCATTTTTGGTTAGAACTAGGGTGTGGATAGCTGTATGGGGCCGCATATTTGTTGTTATAGGCTATTTAGCTACTTTAGCAATTAAATAGCCTGTATAGGCATATACCACAATTGGAGTTTATGCAATGAATGCATGCAGTTGCAATAAAACATAGGCTACAAAACAAGCATTTGTGTGAATGTTAACATCTAACAAGAAATGAGGGAGGAATGCAGGAAAAATCAACGATCAGGTTTTTAAGTTGAAATTGAGTAGTCCTAGCTCTTCGGTTTTGGTCCATGTTTTTGCAAATGAATTGAATATCATTGCCTCATAGAAAATATCAACCTAACCCTGCTTTAAAATAACAACACTGATAAACATTTCAAATAGTTTAATTGTGACTGTTCAGTTGAGTGCTTACTAGTCTTGTTGCATTGATTCCCAGCAACACTTGGGGCCTGCATGACTAAAAAACAATGCTAACTCAGGGTTACAACTTGCTATAATGAGATAATCAAACACCCGCTAACATTTCTCATCCAGTTTCAGTTTTCATGCCAAGCAATATATTTTTACAAATTGATAATGTATGATTGACTTTTGGCCTAAAACAATCATAGGAAAATTAATCCCATTAATGTAAATCTAATTTTCTTTTGGCCAAAGGGCCATAAGGGCGGCGCCAATGGGCCACATGCGGCCCATGGGCCGCGGGTTGCCGACCCCTGGTTTAGACTAAACTGGCAATATGATCATAATAATATATATATAATAATAAAATCCATGGCCAACTTCCCAATCGTCATTCTTACCCACACACTTTTTTAGAAGTTATTGTGGGATATTGAGATTCATGATACATATCGCCAGTCATCTTTCCACGACCAGCCCACAATATTGTGTCCACACACCAGAAATCATCTGATGTAATACTGCGAACAAACGCAATGCCTTGATAATCACGCACCGATACCTATTTGTTAGCCTTGTAGTGGAGCTGCATGTGTAGCATTACTTTGATTAGTATGAATTTTGTAAAATATTACTAGCAATACAATAATGAGTGTTAAGTAATCTCGTGGAACATAATAAACCTCATTTACTTCACTTTCCTTTCATGAAATGTCTTTGTACTTGTTTATAGTGTAGCCGTTGGAGGGATACATGCAATCAGCAGGTGTATGAGTATTTTCTTTGATTTATGTAGCCATAGAGCTTCTGCCGGGCTCTAAGGAAGGAAAACATTGGAGGCCAACGCTGAGTGGCAATGTGCTTTGCGCAACACACCCATATATACAAATGCACACCACCATATTGCTTGGTTGGCTCCCTGCAGACAGCCTGGGCGTTCACCGGACAAACCCAGTGTCATGGGGGGGGGGGGGGGGGGGGGGGGCATTCATGAGCATTTGTAGTGAGTAACATCATTAAGCCCACCACACACAGCTGCGTCTTTCCCCGTGACAAAGCCGCCCCGCCCCTTGTTGGCAGCCGACGCAAAGCAACACCCCCCCAACGCATGTATTTATGTATTTTACCCTGTATGATGTGTCTCCTTCCAGGAACCCCACCTGCCAGTGGCACAGGCACCCTGCAGATATACCTGCTGGACATCAACGACAACGCGCCGCACGTTTTCCCCCCCGAGGTGGAGATGTGCGAGCGGCCCGAGCCCAACGGCATCAACATCACAGCCAGCGACCCCGACCTGATGCCCAACGCCGGCCCCTTTGCCTTCGAGCTGGCAAATCGGCCCCTGGACACCCGCCGGAACTGGACGCTCATGCGTCTCAACGGTCAGTGTGGGCGCTGTAGGGATTAGATAGACCAGGAACCCTATTCTATTACTTATATTGTTCACCAACATATTATATTAGCATGCTAGTCTGTTAGCATGTGTGCTAGTAATTTATGCATAATAATTAGTGTGATAATGGGTCACCTGTGCAACCACCCACATTTTCTTCAGAAATCGTCATATAGTCTTAGTTCGACATAGTTCAATCCAAACCATATTTGTTTGGGTTTGACAAATAAAAACACAGAGACATACCCACAGCGATTAGTGAATAATGCATCAAATTCACCATTACTTTTTTCCAATGATCCTCTGGACCCCAGGTGAACAAGCTCAGCTGCGCCTGCGCATCGGATTCCTGGAGAGCGGCATCTACACGGTGCCCGTCATCATCACAGACTCGGGCAACCTGCCCATGTCAAACACCTCCTACCTGCGCGTCAAGGTGTGCCAGTGTGACCAGCACGGGGATTGCGTGGATATGGAGCGCATCATTGCCCCCGGCCTGGGCACTGGGGCCATCATCGCCATCCTGATCTGTATCATCCTGATGCTGGGTGAGCATGCCCTGCGTTCGGACACACGTGTAAACTTGTACGCCCGCATAAACCCTCACAGTCCACAGAATAAGTAAGGCATGAGTTTCAAAGGCTTCGAGCAATGCTCCTGAGATACATTTCCTTCAGGATTGACGCAAATTGACGATAGGAAATAAAGTCAGTCAATTTCATGGTGGTCTGTAGGGGTGGTGAGATGGTGTGGATGATTTCCCACCGATGGATGTTCTTCTGAGAACCCCGCGGTGACTGGGAACACAGTATTAATAAAAGATTATAGTGTGTATCTTTCCTTTCTGAATCGGAGTCGGTGGAGAATTACTTCAGAATTACATTTTCATCAACTGATAATTTATCCTTCATCATTTCTCGGGTTAAGGCAGTGCAATTTGTTAAAACATATGTTTGATTTTAAAAACACAAAAAGCTCAACTTCAACATTACATAGGGTTGCTGCGACAACGTGAGTGGCTTTCTGATCCACTCTTCGGTCCGAGTCCGACGCTGTTATGGAAAATCTTCAATGACACAAGGCTTCCAAAGCATTAGAGTACAAATAAGGTGGTTTGGACATTGTGAAAAGGTTCCATGAAATTGCACAGAAGGACTTGCATTATTCGCCCTACAAGAAAAATCACACATGCGCTATTGGGGGTGACCGATTGACAGAAAAGGAAAAAGAAAAACCTCCATGTTTATTCATAACCAATTGGTTCCATCCATCATAAGTAGGTCAGGCTTTTTGGAATCTTTTGCCTTGGTTTAAATAGCTGCTTATTGCTTTCATTATTAATACGCTTTATTAAAACCACCCAGCATGCCACAACCTCTTATTTCAATTGATGCTAGCTAACTAGTCGGAGCGCCACGGCGGAAAACATAATAAAGAACATTTAACTTATATTATGATTGAAAACACGTTATGTTTTGACAACTAAAGCAGGAGCGAATAATAATACAAGCTGAAACTGCAAGTGGTCTGGATAGGCACAGCCGAGACGCACCGCCGGCCCCAGCGACCCCCCTTTACATACGGTGTGCGGGGGCCGTCCCTCAGGGCCCAGGAGATAAGTGTCCTCAGGTGAACTGGAGTGATCAAGGTCACAGATCAACAGCATACCGTTTATGTGCCATTTTGAGTAAAAGCGTTTTGCTGAACATTTATTCAAATTTACACTGTGAACACATTTTTGGAGCACTTGATCCAAAACTTGCAAACTTCTTAAGGGGGCTGGCATCTATGTGCCCGGCTAGTTTACAATGATAATCTATACGCAGATTCTCTGTGAGTACGTACTTATAGAAAAATAACTTGATTTCCTGTTCTTTAAGTGCTCAGGTCGGTAGACCCGAGAAACGTCCATTCAGCCCCTGACAAGCACTCTGCTCTACAGTCTTTTGAATGAGTCTGCCCCTGTCTCCCTGCTGCAGTGATGGTGCTGATGTTTGTGATGTGGATGAAAAGGAGGGACAAGGAACGGCAGGCCAAGCAGCTCCTCATCGACCCAGAGGACGACGTGCGAGACAATATCCTGAAGTACGACGAGGAGGGGGGAGGAGAGGAAGACCAGGTAATTCACCTCTTCGTCTTTCTAATCATCCGCCATTTGTCTCTGTCTTGATCTCTTTCTAGGGCATGCAGACACACAGACGCACACATAGGCACATACAGACACACACACACACACACACACACACATACATATATATATATATATATATATATATATATATACACATAAACACACACAGACAGACACCTTCATACACATATTCACATAAAAAACAAACAAACACACTCATACGGACATACTCGTACACATGCACCACATGCACACTCACATACACACAAACACATACAGACACACAAATACACACACATATACTCAGACACATACTCATGGGCCCATATCTCTTCCTTTCTTTCTTCTCTATTCATATTGCTTCTTTTGTGTCAGTTTGTATTTATCTTGCAATATTGCATCAGACTCTACTGTCCCATTCTCTCGAAGCTTCGCACATTATGAATCTCTTGGCCCTGAATCACTAAAAAATAGGCAAACATTTTCCCATATTCAAGGATGATAATAATGGAAACATGCATAGTTTGCAAAACTTAGCCTAAGTAAAAGTACTATATTATAATCTGAAAGTAGGGGAAAAGTGCTGTAAATTCCCAAAACATCGTAAAATCCAGCTCTCAACGACACAAATGGCAGTGCTGCCCTGGCTCAGAGAATAAATATAGATCACTGGTTTAATGAGGTGGAATGCATAGATATAGTACTGTTAGGCTTTTTATGTGTGGGTGCAATAAAAAGTCAGAACACATTTTCAATCTCTTATAATCTTTCTATAGTCTATCTATACATCTATCTATATGTCTGTCTGTCTATCTGTCTCTTGTAGCAATACCCTCTCATCTGCTTGTGTTTATTTATTTATTGTGGAAAAGAGCAATAGTGAGGGCAAAGGAGAGAACAAAATTGTTGGCAAAGCCTCTGCGTTTCACGCCCACCGACCATTACTGAACATTTCAAACCAAATAACCCAAATAAAATACTGAATGAAACCATTCCAGTGAGGTGGTCGGGGGTGTAGAGGAGAAGCGACCGGAGCGTACGTTTGGCTTCTCCCGACACCAGCTGTCTGAATGAATGAAACCCAGTAAGAGTGACAAAATCTATTTGCATCTAGCTTGCTAGATGTCCAGCCATATGTAGAGGTACTATGGCCTTTATCCACTATACCATGGGTCGGCAACTGGCGGCCCGTGGCCCATTACTGGCCTGCAACATTATTTTGAAGTTATATGATTTTTTTTTTGGAATATCGGATATATATATCTGTTAGCTTAAATGTAAAGGGCCGGATACAGTGAACTTGTTTTTCTTTCACAACCGTTATGAATTGAATTGTATCAAATCCTGCTACTACTCCCGGAAGGTTAGAGACATACTCGTCACGGTCACGCGTAAGCTGTGAGGGGCTGAGCCGGAGTTAAAGGAAAATATGCAATATTAAATGAAAAGGAACCACCCTCTATAGGCCTATATACAACAACAATGGCGACTCGACATTATGCATTATTGTGTGATACTGCACGCAGAGAAAGGCAGGAGCTGTTGACAAAAGTCCACCAAAGATTTAAGACGAGATTCTGACACTTTGCTGTTTAACGCAAGTAGAGTCTCGGATGAGGCTACTTTGCGTATAGCTCTTCTAACGGTGAGTAGGCTAGGAACGGAGGTTTGTGTGTGTGCGCAGTCAGTTAGCACCCGCCATGGTGTGTGTATATGTGTGTGTGCGTGTTTGTGCGCACAGTCAATCAGCACCCGCCGTGGTGTGTGTCTGTTTGCGTGTGTGTGTGTGTGTGTGTGTGTGTGTGTGTGTGTGTGTGTGTCTGTCTGTGCAGTCAGTCAGCACCCGCCGTGGTGTGTGTGTTGTGTTGTGTGAAGTGTTTTAAGAGTGGCTGGCTGCTTTTTTAGGTGCGCACTACTGCCCTATCTCCAGCATAAGGCCTTTCTACACTGCCAAGCCGGTTCGGTCAAGGCTTGGCACGCCCTGCGATTTCACCGTCTTACCTCAAGTTTCCTGTGTAAAACCGAGGGGGTAAAATACCCTGTTTGTCACGGCGCAGACTTTCTTGGTTCACTGGAAAAGGCGGGGCTGCGCATGGAGTCTAGACCTCTTTTGAATAATTTGCATATTCCTGTATGTTTTTAAATTTTTTCTGAGTGTAGGCTACAAACGCGATTAACTATTTACAAGTGCAAAAACGCCAACATAATCTTATTTTGCTGACCACTTTTGGGTTAGGGTTAGGGTTTTTGATCCCGACAAAAGCCTCGTAAGGACAGTTCCTCTGCGTCTCTCTCGTAGATAGCACCATCTTTCAACGTCTTTGTTTATTACAACTGCATCACCTTCTCTCACATGATCAGCAGCTCGCGTATTTCACTTTCTCTCCAGTGAGAACTGCTCATGATGATATCGCTGTGTTGTCTCTGTGGAGACAGTGCAGCAACACCTCTACCCAACGTAATCAAGCATGACATTTACGTGATTAGGGCATACACTTGTTTATATGTACATCTTTCAAGGGTCATCTAGTGCTTGGTAGGCATATGACTAAGCCAGCTGACCGGCCTGCGTCGCAGTTCCAGATGCACTTTCATTAATCAATTCCTTGAACTAGCTGTTGATAATGTTCTGGCCCGCCACCTACTGGCTGGAAAAAAATTTGGCCCGAGGCCATCTTAGTTGCTGACCCCTGCACTATCCTATATTGGCCCGGCTCGGCACGGTCCGACTCAGCACAGCAGTCCAGTGCGGCTGTGATTTGCATTCCCATTACAACCGGACTCTCCGCTTGAAGGTGTGACTTTAACTCATGACGCCTCTTGTGTTAATGACACAACAACACTCTCTTTTATTGCCTCGTTAGTTGCATGTAATAGCCTTCCGTAAAATCAAATGATTATTTTAAGAGACGTAGTATATATTTGGGTTGTTTAAGACGGACGGCGACAGACACAGTTATATCCGTGATGAAGAATTCAGTTTGACCTCAAATTTCCCCCCATTTTTGCCTCCTAGGGCCCTATTTTAAAGGTCTGAAACGCAAGTGAAAAGCGCCAAACGCAAGTAGCTTTGTGGGCGGTTCTATGGCGATGTTGCTATTATACCGGCGGATAAATGACTCTTACGCCTAACGCATATCTAGAAAGGGTTGCCCTGAGGTAGCCTAATGGCTCAGTTTATGGCCAAATAACATGGCTTGATTCACTGATGGAATAGCGTTTTCTTCTACAACTTCCGAAATACTGATTCGTCATGTAAATTTCGGCAGAGAAAACTTAACACACATATGATTTGCGGTCCTGTGGCCACAACTCTGGGTGTATTTAATGATATGCGGCAATACATTAATAAACATAGTTTCTTACCAGTATTGTATACATTATCGTTATTGACTTGTGTTCATAATATGCATGTGTCCCCCCGTTAATATACATTGCCATGGACTGTATTATGCATTACGTGTTTAGTTTGAAGTTTAGTTTAGTTTAGTGTTTGAACAGATGGATGCGCACACGCGTGCCTGCATTAATTCATTCTTTTACACATACACACATTCGCGCCCGCATTCATTCATTCTTTTAACACTCACTCGCGGTAAAACAATGTTTTCTCAGGATCAAATACTCATCAATCCTAAAAGTTATGGGCTGGTAGACGATGTCTGTGTCAAGAAAATATGTGTTTGCTGTACTGTGTTTGCAGATGCACTGATTCAAAACTACAACTTATTACCGCTGTATCAGCTGTTCTTTCCCAAATAATTGAACCAATGTTATCATTTACCCTTAAACAAGATTATTTTTTGGAAGGCTGGGATATTTGCTCGAGTTTATTACCGTGATTATTATTATTTTACCGCATACTACAGTATTCATTCATGCAGCCCCTATGGAATTTTTCTTTTTTCCAACATCCACATCATCATCATACTATTTCAATTAGGCAAATCGTTTGCCTGTTTGTGCTGTGTATAGCCTACTGATGTGTAAGCTTATGTAGCAGTTCCGACCTGCCATGGTACAAAATAGCAATAACCATCTGCTAGTGCAAGACCAGGTATTTTTCGGTCAGTTGCGTAGCTGCTTTATCGATCTGTAAGATAGCACCATGTATCATTTTCGCCACAACACGCCTCTGCTTTTCGCCGACACACCTCTCAGGGCGCAAGTTTAGTGGTGCGAGTTTGCTGCGGGGGAAAATCAGCTTTGCACCGGGTGCAAACTAGCAACGATACATGTACAGGTAGAAAGTCAATTGCGCTGGGTGCAAGATAGGGCACCTAATCTCAATAGCTCATTGAGAGCTTATTTATTTTATATTTCACCTGTTCACTCATTGAACAATGTTTCACACATATTTCCCAGAGTGCCGAATTATATCCTTGATATTAGGAAAAAAAACTTCATATATCGATATCAGTGATCTAATAGTGTGAAATATTGTCCAATGTCCAGTCTTAACCCATCTGTAAGATATTTGTCCTCACTTTCTATGTTCACATTTCTACACTCACAGTAAATAGTAGAATATACAACAGTTTTGATTGCTCGTAGATTTTTTAAATCTGCAATGCTCCTTATCCATCATTAACTGAAACTCCCTCCCTCCATTATTATAACCATGTGTTACATTAGCTGCCATGAATGGATTCTGTGGTTATCCATCATAACCACAGTCCATCATATGATATATGGCTTTCTTCTCAAATTGTTGCATACGTCCTTCTGTGAACTTAACCCCTCCTTAAACAAACCTGATAAAGCGGCAAACATTTACATCACATTCGTCCCTCGAAACAATCATTTTGTTTACATGATCTTCGATCATATTATGATAAAACAGAATTTTTGCCTGGAATCGGTGCATGGGTTTTAGCAATAGGATGTAGAACATTGTTTTTCTCTAACTGTATGTTTGTGTGTGTGTGTGTGTGTGTGTGTGTGTGTGTGTGTGTGTGTGTGTGTGTGTGTGGTGTGCTGTATATGCCCCTGCAGGACTATGACCTGAGTCAGCTGCAGCAGCCCGATGCGCTGGAGGCCGAGTGTGTGAAGGTGGGCATCCGGCGCCTGGACGAGAGGCCCATGCACCACGACCACCAGTACCCCGTACGCTCCGCCGCACCCCACCCGGGGGACATCGGAGACTTCATTCACGAGGTGCGTTGGACGCAGAATAAAGATTAGGCTGATTAACAAGTCTTTAGAGACCATTGTTGTTTTTGAAAGGAAAGAAGGAAAGGAAGGAAGGAAGTAAAGCAGAACAAACAAACATACAACGCACTAGGTAGACAATCTACTATTTGATCCGCCCGTGAAGGCGGCAGATCCCTGAAATCCCTCTATTGACCACCTTTTGAACAGATAACAGTATGATAATAATATATAGAAGGATGTTTGACTAGTAGAAAGATAAGAACAAGCACCAAAGAGAGTCTTCAGACACAAGAGGTTTATAATGAGGCTAAGCAGGGCAGAATGGGGTGACAGACGGACAGACCTAATAAAAATCTTAATTAGGCCTGCAAATGAGCTGGATTAGCCATCTTCAGATGTAGTCACAGCCTCGTTAATTCATCTGAGGTAAATCCACTCTGTTTAAATAATCCCAGAGACTTTGGGGCTGTTTCCCTGAGAGATATCTCGGGGTTTTACAGTTAAATTCATTGTCATTCCTGATTGCGCTGATTATCCCCCCAAAGGGGATGATGCAGTCATTGCAGCCACATTCACACCTAGCGTGTGAGTGTTCCAGGCATGATTGGAATATTGTTTGGAATATTGCTTCCTTTTTCACTTGGTTTTATTGTAATAATATCTCTTTACAGACACATTAAACATTACTCCATAAACCTTTTTGGTAATCAGTGTTGGGCACGTTACTTCAAAGGAGTAATGCATTATTTATTACTTGTGACTGTAATTTCAAAGTAATTAGTTACATTACAATATTACTGTCTTTGAATTGTAAGGCATTACACTACTTTTACATTACTTTTGCATTACTTTCACCAAAATAACAGGAAATATGGAATTGGTGTTCTCAATAGATCTTCTTGTGTTCAATGCAGCTCATTACACAGCAGGAGGTGATGTGGTATGGCATAATGACTGAGCTAGGCTTAAGGCTAGGCATGGTGCAGTACATTTTATTATAGAAATACTGTAACTTTAGGTATTGATATTGAAATCAATAGAGCTACAGCCTACCAGCCTACGGTAGATTAAAAAAAACATTGAGCCCCCTTTCTGGTTTGTCTAGGATGAAATAGAGTGGTTGACACCGAAATTCTGACTATTGGTCCTGTCTCGGGTGTGTGGCTCATTTCGAGTCGCCCCTGCCTGCTTCCATACATACAATGGCTGGCTATGGGTATTGGCTATGGCCATGGGTACAAAACTGTCCTTATAGCAACCCAACCCGGAATGAAAAGACTGGTTGTAGTCTTTTCATTCCGTTCTAGCCCTACTGTTGATACGGAGAACCGAGCGAAAAGGCTACAACCAGCCCCCCTGTACTCTGCTGCTGTAAGAAGAAGTAAACATTTGTGCAGATTTTTTTCTCCTCTGCGAATCTCACAGTGTTGGCGAATTTATATAAAAACGACACACAAGTTCATTTTGGGTTTAAAATGCATTATAACGCGCGTTACTGAGATTTTTACCGAATAAAATATTACTTTTCTTTTTTGTCACCGCGTTACAGCAAAAAGTAATGCATTACAGTAAAGCATTACTTTTGTAACGCGTTACTCCCAACACTGTTGGTAATTAATACAATAATTTAATAAACCATAAATCAATATTAGTAAATGCAGTGATAAGCATTATCTAACAATTAACTAACAGTTAGTTAACAGTTAACTAATGGTCATTTACTAATTGAGTTCACGTTTACTACGGTATTCATAATTACATTTTGAATAGGGTTAGGGTTAACCCACACCCTAGCATTGACCATAACTATAATCCTGATGTAAATGTTATATTATATTACTTATAACTACATTAACTTATGGTAATTAATAGTAACTAGATCATTAATTATCTGTTAATTAACTAGCAAAATTTAGCAAAACAAAATAAAGATATGCAGCATTTTGTGTCTTTTCTTTGCTACAGAAAGCTACAGACTCACTAATTAATGTTATTATAGTGTTGCCACCTTTTCTCTATTACTTTGTATATGATTGTGTATGTACAATAGTACTAATATTAATAGAATTAACAATTAACAAAAAAAATCACACCTAATGAGTATACCCAGTCAGTATACCCAAGTTATTTTCAACATCATCTTCCCAACCACGTTGTGTTCAGCTAGGGCTTCATTTGTAAGTTAAGAATGAAAACTTTGGTATTTGTATTTATTTTGGAACAACATAATGAGTCGTGCTATATTAGTGGTGGGATTTCCTACTGGTAATCTATGATTAAAAGTTTGCAAAGCATAATTTGTCATCATTGTCAAAATCAAAGTCTTCCCTCCTGCCGTGTGTGTGTCTGTGTGTGTGTGTATATGTGTGAGACAAGGTGTTAGTGTGTGTGTGTGTTTGTGTTGGAGATATGGTGTGTGTGTGTGTGTGTGTGTGTGTGTGTGTGTGTGTGTGTGTGTGTGTTTGCGTGTGTGTGTTTGTGTGTGTGGGGGTAAATCCAGGGGTGCCAGGGGTAGGTATGTGTGCTTTTGTGTGAGAGACAAGGTGTTAGGGGTTGTTTGTGTGTGTGTGTGTTTGTGTTCATGAAGCATCTACAGTGTGTTAGGTTGGATAAAGACATCTGCCAAACAGAACTCTGAATAATGAGGCAGGAGCTGTCAGACATGGCGAGTAGCTCTAGACAGCTTAATCCGCCAGACATGACAAGCCGACACTGCTCCAAAAGCCAAAAGTCTCTCTCTCTCTCTCTCTCTCTCTCTCTCTCTCTCTCTCTCTCTCCTCTTTTTTTTTTTTTCTTGTATTGGAATTGGATGTGGACTATAGGGCTTGTGTTTGTGGTATGTGCTGGGAGTGTATGGATACAAAAATGGGTACATTAGTGTGTGTATTTGCATGCACACACAGATCTTTATATGTGGCTAGGTAATCTGCTGAATCTCCTCAGAGGAATAAACCCAGCATCTGTCCACCCTGACCCAAATCCTCCTCCCCCCCCTCCCTCATCCCTCCACCCCCTGCTCCCTCCTTCTGCCCCCTCCCACCCTCCTCCCCCCCTCCCTCATCCCTCCACCCCCTGCTCCCTCCTTCTGCCCCCTCCCACCCTCCTCCCCCCCTCCCTCATCCCTCCACCCCCTGCTCCCTCCTTCTGCCCCCTCCCATCCTCCTCCCCCCCTCCCTCATCCCTCCACCCCCTGCTCCCTCCTTCTGCCCCCTCCCATGGTTTCCCCCCATTCTATTCTCTCTCATGCCCCCTGCTGTTAATTCAGCTTCCTGACAATTAGGGATTGATAGATAGATGAGCAAACCGCAACCACACACACACACACACACACACACACACACACACACACACACACACACACTAACACTAACGCACGTTCTCTCAGGAATACAGGAGAATACAGAATAGATTGTCATGAAACTTGTTGTTCAGTCGGTTGTCAGCGCAGAGCTTCTTTTTTCTTCAGTCTCTGTCTAAAACACACCATGCACAAGTGAGGGTGTTCTCCAAGCCCCCTCACTTTGCCTTTGTCTCATTTCCACCCTCCGGACAAACTTATCACACGACGATGCGTACACTAGTTTGCCACATTTTTATATATCTTGAATATATGCTTATTTGACTTTTTTATTTATTCTTTTCTGTATTCATACTAAGCTTTTTGTAATTGTTTACTTCCCCTTTGCTGTTCTCAATTGTGAGTTGGTCCGAAGTCGCCCATGTCGGGATTGTCGATGTTTAATCGCACTGCTTACATATTAGTGTGAGATTGTGCACGTAACGAATAGGTGCTGACTGACGAATCTTGAAGCAGTCTTTGTGCCGGACTCACTGGTTTGCCCTCATCCCCATATCATCATCAATAAAAATGTTTTATTTCTAAAAAATATATTTTGCTTGTATGGGTATGCTAATGAGAGGGCTTGAGCTGATTTAGGGCTATGCTAACGAGAGGACTCAACGTGAGTCAGGGCTATGCTAACGAGGAAACTTGACGTTATTCAGGGCGATGCTAACGAGATGACCTGACGTGATTCAGGGTGATGCTAAGGAGAGGCCTTGGCGTGATTCGGGGCGATGCTAACAAGAGCACTTTGATGTGATCAGGGCGATGCTAACGAGAGGACCTGACGTGATTCAGGGCGATGCTAACAAAAGGTCTTGACGTGATTCAGGGCGATGCTAGCGAGGGAACTGGCGTGATTCATGGCGATGCTAACGAGAGGAATAGACATGATTCAGGGAGATGCTAACGAGAGGCCTTGACCTGATCCTGGGTGATGCTTACGAGAGGACCTGACATAATTCATGGCTATGCTAAAGAGATTACTTTAATTGATTCAGGGCTATGCTAACGAGATGATTTTAATTGATTCAGGGCTTTGCTAACGAGAGGATCTGACGTGATTCAGGGCGATGCTAACGAGAGGACCTGACTTGATTCAGGGCGATGCTAAGTAGAGGACCTGATGTAATACAGGGCGATGCTAAGGAGAGGACCTGACGTGATTCAGGGCAATGCTAAGGAGAGGACCTGACGTGATTCAGGGCGATGCTAAGGAGAGGACCTGACCTGATTCAGGGCGATGCTAAGGAGAGGACCTGACCTGATTCAGGGCGATGCTAACGAGAGGACCTGACGTGATTCAGGGCGATGCTAACAAGAGGACCTGACGTGATTCAGGGTGATGCTAGCAAGGGAACTTACATGATTCATAGTGATGTTAATGAGATGACCTGACGTGATTCAGGGCAATGCTAACGAGGGAAATTGACATGTCTTGTGCTGCAGGGCCTCAAGGCGGCGGACAACGACCCGGCGGCGCCGCCCTACGACTCCCTGCTGGTGTTCGACTACGAGGGCAGCGGCTCGGCAGCCGGCTCCCTCAGCTCCCTTCACTCGTCCTCCAGCTGCGGTGACCAGGAGTACGACTACTTGGGGGATTGGGGCCCCCGCTTCCGCAGGCTGGCCGACCTGTACGGTGGCGGCAGTGACGACTAGGTCCGCAGCGCTCCATCGCCGCTGCATCACCCCTACCCTGCCCCCACCTGCCTACCTCCCCCTTCCCCCCGGTGCTCCAATCCACTCCAGAGTGATTAGGATAGTCGAGGAGGAGAGGGAGGGGTAGGGGGAAGGGAGGGCACCGGTATGGGTGGGAAGGATGAGCCAAGGATATGGAGGTGTCAGACATGGGAGTGAGGGAAGGGGAGGTGCTGCACAACAGGGGGACGAGGGAAGTGATCACAGGTGCTGTGGGGGTAGGGGAGGGGGTATATAATTATTATTGATGGAAGGGATCATTAAGGACATGACGCAGGAATGAAACTTGTGTGGATTCTCTAGAGGACAGCCTACAGAGGGACTGTACTGTCGAGGATGTCTGATGAATAACAACAAAACATGGTGCGGACAGAAGGACCACGATGCGGGGCTGACTTTCTAGCGCGCCTGGCATTTCCAGGACAGTGGGACTGAGGAGCAGTCATATGCCAATGCTAGCGTTCATGTAAGCTGATCCGGCGGATCTGAGCATATGCGATGACTGCCATCGGGGGACCCTTGTGATGCAAGTTGATATGCTGCCTGGAAGCCGCTAGCTAGGAACTCTCACAGGGGCCCCGAGGAGCTTAAGGTTAACAGCAGATGAGGATTGCAAGTGCACCTAGCCATGCTAAAGACGCTCATTTTACACTTGAAACTCACAGTACAGAAGCACTGGGTTAAAATGTGCCTTTTTGTACATTTTTTTGATTTTGTTGGTTGTTTTATTTTCAATGCTTTGAAGCTCCTGAACTTTTGCAACTTTGGCATTGACTGTAAATGAAAATGTGTTGCAAGGAATCTGTGTGTTTCCGTGTGTGTGTGTGTGTGTGTGTGTGTGTGTGTGTGTGTGCGTGTGTGTGTGTGTGTGTGTGTTTGAGTGTTTTTTGCATGTGTCTGTGGGCATGTTTGGGTAATTTCCCATTGCCAGAGTGTGTTTTTGTGTGTATAAACCATTCCCACAGAGAAACACTGGATTGAAGCTTCAAAGGACAAACCATGTGTGAGAGACAGCTTTGGAAATGGCACCAGCCAAAAATAAATGCAACTTCTCTGCACAACAAGGATAGACATCTCATTCATTTGCATCTAATAGTATTACTACGTTGACCATAGAGCTACCTATCTGTTTAGTTCTTTCACATTCTTTTGTTTTTGCCTGACCATTTCATTGGTCAAACACAAACGAGGGCAAACAAGGTATTTATTGCAAACTGCAGATTCAATTCAATTCAATTTTATTTGTATAGCCCTTAATCACCATTACAGTTTCAAAGGGCTTAACAGGCCAAATATTTATTGCACCTCCTTTACCCAAGCCCCCGCAAGGGCAAGAAAAAACTCCCTTAAATTAGCAAGGAAGAAATCTTGAGAAGAAACGCGTAGTAGCGGATCCCTTCTTCCAGGGATGGCCAGGAGTGTAATGGGTGCCATGATTTACATACAGGTAAATACATGCAAATCATATTTAATTGATGCTGTGGTGCTGGCTGGTTAACCATGAGGAGAGTCCAGGCATCCAGTCCTGTCACCGCAACACGCTAGAACAGAGAAAATAGTTATGTTTTTTTTTAGATGCCTTTGTCCTTCCTTCATGACTTTCAAAAGACCACTCTGATACCTGTAGATGTTACAGGTGTAACTACAATCTCTTAATACAATTATCATTCTATAATAACTACAATTTCAATATCCAAATTGGATTTCTGAATGTATACAGTGAGTAAAAGATACAAACAAAAAGTGAAAAGCATTGTTACATGAATTCCCGCTGTAGTGGCTTTTCTACAACCAGGAAAATCGATGAAACAACTGAACAGTTTCACCCCATTTGAGTGTTAGCAGAGTGCATTGTGTTAGAACTCAATTACTGTAAATTCAGCCAATTAAGCAAACAAAGACTTGAGCTGAACACAAAGTGGTATGTAAGAGTATACGGTTTTTTTTATCAACTGGACCTTTTCCAAAGCTATAGAGAACATGTGTATAGTGATACCAGAATTGTTGTTTATTTTGTGCTCTTTTGGCTGTAATCACAAAATTTGTGCAGCTGACACCAAGTACGGTAGTCACCTGTTTTTGTTTTGTTGCACAATTTTTCGATACAAAAACAGAATTGATCTGCTAATGATATGCCTTTGCATTCGCTGTATCTCCTGATTGGCTTGTCACTGTAAATTTATAGAAAATGTACATATTGTTTTTTTTCATGTTATGTTACTTTGTTGATTTTCTTGGATATGTTCCATGAAAAAGACATGCTATCTTGTGTATGTATAAGTTGGATTACAAATTAAAACATTTTTGCATGTTTTCCTCTTTCGTTATTACACTACAACATTTCCAAAGGACCACGATACTATGTTTTGTGTATTGTGTATTGTATTGAGAACATATTCCAAGGTACAATGCAATAGAAACGCAGGCATTAAATGGAGAAGGATCAGATAATACAGTTGTTTTAATTGGTTAAACTCAACTCAAGCACCTCAAGTGTTATACCAATACCAATTACCAGTACTTCATAGATTTCTCACTACTCAAATTTTCCAAATATGGAGTCGTTGCAAAAAGTAGGGTCACACAAGATTAACAAGCATGAATTGTATTTGATTACATTGCATCGGAAATGTGTACCAGTATATAAGTGTAATATTGCTTTCTTCCACCACTGCATCGTCTGATTTCTGGAACAGAAATCAATCAAGAATACTTTTTATGTTGTTTGAATAAAATGGAAATAGTCTTGGCCTTGGGGACACAGACATTTTTCCCATTCAAATAAAGCACCAGTTCACAAGGCTTATATTCTTGATATATAGAATAAACATGTCAAACCAAAACATAGTTTCATAACCCCATTGACAAGTACTTTTGATAAATAAGGTTTAAAACTAAAACAACGTAGTACAAAATACCAATATATTAGCATTAATTGCAAACAACCATACAGACTGATTAACGTATCAGTTACAATAACAGAATGGTTCATTGTCGTAACTGGGCCAAGCCAATGAGAGCTCAACAAAGATCTTTGTTGAGCCAATGAGAGCTGAACGAAGAAAAATAATTTGATTATAGTTGGAAAAACAAACACCTCCCCCTCCCCCCTTTGAGGCAATCAACAATGCAAGTTGAATCATAACGGAAACAAAGCAAATAACTTGTAGGATACATCTTGCGATGCACCTCGACATATCTTCAGTATTGTATCCTGGGTTCAGATGTTTCAGGTATTGTAACAGACACCCTTGCCCAGGCGACCCAGCTTGGACTGATCGAGTCCCAGCTTGTGTCCCTTCTAGTAAATCCACAGAAGCTTACGCCATCGACAACTTCTCTCCAACTAGTCGGATTTATGCAGTCCTTCTGCACTCGAATCAAATGTCTAAACTTTATTTTTTTTTGTTTTTTTTGCTTTTTTTTGCTTTGTGATATCTAGAGGAGTGGTTTTTGGAGAATATGGCCGATCCACCCCCAACTACTCTTTTGATCGTTCTCGAGATGGGCCTGGCTACTTTAGTCCCATAGGTTTTAATGGTGACTCAGTCGTCCGGAAGATCTTTCTCAGGCACCTGTTGATGAACATTTGTGTGGCTGTGACTGTTGCTTTTGTTGACCTCCTTGTTTTTGATCCAAAGAGGAGGACTGGTTTGTCATTGGAGTTGTTAAGTCAGATATTTCTTTGGGTTTTGATTGTCCGAGAGTCAACGGATTTGATTGAGCAGGATGATAGCAATCCACACTTTTCAGATCCTGGCCTTAACATCTTCCGCAGTCCCGCCCTTCTTGGTAATGCTTAGGAACTGGAAGGAGCCAAGCTCCTCAAGTTGAGGATTGTTCCCATTGTTCTTGTTTATGGTGGTGTTCCTCATTACCAAGTCAATGGTCATATGGAAGAGTATTGGTGACAGGCGGCAACCCTGCGTCATTCCAGTTAACACCTTGACAGGTGCAGAGAGCAGGCCAGCATGAGCCACACTGAAAATTGGTTTACCACAGCTGGTTCGCATCTACCTTGATTCTATTGTATCCTGGAGCGCCGGAGGGCAATCCACAGGGTCTATAAGTCCAGGATATTGAATGCCCTCTCACAGTCCACATAGTTGATATACAGGGATGAGTTCTATTCAAGACTATTATACAGAGAGAAGCGCTTTGGTATCTGCAATACTGATCCTGACGGGTGCCTGTTCAAGACCTTTCCAGCAACATACCAGTGAATACCCCTTTAGTTATTTAATTCCCTTAGATCTGTGTTTTTTTCAAACTGCGGTACACATACCACTTAGGGTACGCAGAGTACTGTAGTGGTTCATGGGATATTATCCTTGAAATAGACAAATAAAAAAACATAACATATATAGATGATTGAAATAATATATATTCGATTTTCTTTTCAGCAGTATCATGGCTTCTTATTATTTATATAAATAGTATTGTTTTGTGCATTCCGTTACATTTTTTCGATGTAATTTTTCCCATTGATGTTCTTTGTTGCTTTGTGCTTGGGAGCACAATGCATTGCTTTATTTTTCTTTCCACTGTTTCCCACTGGCCTCTGAATTATTGACATCCACCCTTTTTATGATATTTATCATATTATCATTTCTTTTTATTTAGAATATTGTCTGTGTATACTGACGTAGGCTATGACGCACAACGCAGAACAATGCTATGCGCGGCGGGAAAGTTCAAAAAGTCAAGCTTGTTACAAGTGCAACATGTCGCAGAAAAGATGCATTTCAGATTTTTTGGCCCGAAGAAGGCAAAACTTCATCAAAACACCCGCCGATCATCCTATTTGGCAATTGGCGGAAGGCAGGTGAAAACTTTCGGGACCATGAAAAATCTTGTTTCCATACAGAAGCCATAAGCAAGCTGGCGGCATTGAAAAGGACCCCAATTAATGCGCTTATGTCACAAGAAGTAGCTAAGGAGCATTTGACTGCGCAGACTATTTTGGACAGACTGGTTGGCAAAAAAAATAGCAAAGACGGACGGTTCACTTGACGGAGAAACCGTCACTTTCCTCATATAACAAAACTCGTAACTCTGGATGAAAATTAAGGCTTTCTTTTATTGTCACTTTCCTTTGTAAACCTTTAGAAATAACCTCCTGAATCCTTGTTATAACGCTGTGTATAATCCCGGACCGCAACAGCTTGTCGGCATGTTGTTAGTGTGTGCAATTCAGCACAGTATCAGCCGAGTTGACTCTAATTTCCACATTGTTTACTTGCTAACGTTTGTGAATAGCAGTGGCTAGTTGGCAGTGTTAGTCTTTTTACACACCAGTAGAGTGTTTATCAGAGTGGAGCCCTGAATGTGACGTCACCCTTCATCTCGTCTCTGTAAACAATGGATGTTGTGCAGCATTTATTGTGACGTCATTATATAGACTCTCTCTCAGTACCCCCCCCCCTCGGACTGACTTCCCACATCCCTGCACAACTACACACAACCAATAAAGACCCCAAACCCATTAACCCCACTTACCCAAACAATTACCAAAAGGACGACAAAGCCCCTTTGGTCAACAGGCAACCCAGATACTCAGAATCCCCTGCGCGACCCCGTTGGAGTCGCCACACAGCCACCACCTTAGGGGTCAGACGTCCCGAAGACCCCAACAGCCATCACATAGTCCGAAATGTTCCGATGGACGGCGCCGGCGCCACGGCCCCTGCCGGTGGCTGCCTAATCGCGGCGCAGGCTGTGACGCCCGTCCCTCGCAGCGGGCGGAATAGGCCCTCCTCTGCAGAACCCACGGGTCAGCAGTAGCCCTCAGGGTGTGGTCGGGGACCACCACCATCCACCACCAGGGGTGCTGGAGCGCTGTTCAGGGACCCCATCCTCCGTTGCCCTCTTCGGTCTGGCCCGTCGACGGCCATGCCGGGGGCTGGGATGGACTGTCGACACGTCTGTTGAGTGCCTGCACCACCGTCCCCTCCAGTGCCAGGGCGAGGTGGACGACCGCCTCCCCTGCACCCCAGTCATTGTGCCACTCCGCGAGCCGGAACTGGGCCAGGTACGGCTCGAGCTGCGTTGCCCCGGAGTCCTTCAGCAGCTCCACCGCCGTCCTTGCCGACAGGGGGCGGTAGCCAGTTCTCCATCCGGGAGGCGCTTCGCTACCACAATGCAGCGTGCGTCAGCGTCGGTTGGGGCTCCCATGGGCTTGAAAGCCCCTAAAGCCCCTTTAGTCAAGAGGCAACCCGGATACCCAGAATCCCCTGCGGGACCCCGTAGGAGTCGCCACAGTATACTTAATAAGTGGCTTAATAATTACGGCTAATCATGTTCAGAGAGGTACGGATAAAAACCGTAAGGGTTATGAATGCATACAGTTGCTAGTTCTCTGTGGCAAAACTACTCTATCAACCACAAAGCAGGGCCCCAAAATGATCCTGCTTAGGGCAACCAGGTGTACAGGGCTGGCCCTGGTAAAGAAGTCACACATATAGGGTCTGACTTATCTCAGACCCATATAACTTCATGTGCTGTTGTGTTGACCACTCTGTGTGTAGAAGCAGAAACAAGTCAGAGCTGTTGTTAGCACTACACGTAGGTGATCCAATGAGCTACTAATGTTAGGTTTAATATCGTTTGGTCTAATAGGGCATGGAATAAATTAATTTACATGAATTGCTTGTCAATCATATTCACAGACACAGCGTTGTCATAGCTCCACCCAAGTGTTTAAATGCAATACTTGATATAAGTATTGCATATAGATACTGGATATAAGTTATTGAATAATATAAGTACTTGAATAATTAATGCTGGAGAAAAGCTGGGCGAGAGGGAGCAGAGAGGGAGGTTTTTGTTTTGGGTTGTTTATCTTCAGACTTTTTTCTGCTCCTCTCTGCTCTCTGAAGGTTCTGTACTACTTTAGCAGCTTTAAAGCAGGGGAAGGCAACATTGGAGAATTCAGGCTACCTTTGTAGTTAGCTTGATTTTGAAAGGATACAACTAGTGACTGTGAATGCAGGTCGATGATCAAAAAAGATTTTCTTGGTGAAAAGGTGAATTTGACCCACAACCATTTTTTTTTTAACCCAGATCTACATTTGCCAGTCTACTGAGCAGTCCAAATAGGGAGCAGTATTATATATTGACAACTTCCCTTCTAACCTTTTTCCTCTGCTCCACTCAGATTCACTTTCACTGTCTGCTGCTTGATTCCTCACTCGCTCAACTACACACATTTTGATCCGGTATTTGACAAATAGTTGAAATGAAAGTTCTGTCACTGACTACACAACTGATCGGGCCTTGAGCCTGTTGAATGCCTCTTCCAAAATGTATATAATGATAGGACCAATAGCACTAGGGAATGGGCATTTCAGTTCATGATGAAAAGTAACAAGCAATGGTGGCATCCAAGGAATATTTAGCTACAGAGCAAATCAGAAATCTGCATTGAAGTCTACTCTCAGACGAGAAGATGTTTACTTTCAACTGGATTTGGCAATTATTGTTAGCAGTGGACAGCTGAGCCCTCATGTTGAAATCCATTGCTGACCAGCCAAGGCCAAACGGATACTTAATGTGAAACACAAACTTGAAAATGGTCTCACAAGACTACGGCTGAATCCCGTTTCTTTGCTCTACCAAAATCTCCAACTTAATCCTACCCCTACCCCTTATCTCTACCCCTCAACCCAACCCCTACGAAATGGGAAAACAATTTATTTTAATTTTATTTTTTTTATCTTTTGATACAATATCTGTCTCTGAATAAACATAGAACTTGAGGTAGTATGCCATCCATGTAAAACATAAATATCATACAAAAAAGAACCAGTGATATAATGGAACTAATATTGCACATTACAAAAGGCATCAATCATCACATTTTATCAATAACTCGGTCGGTTTTAAACCATCAGTGAATGTTTAATCTTTCTATCTTTCTGGGGGTTGGGGGGCTTAGGGCTACCAATGCAGAAGTGGTGATTGAGATGGAGTGATGGGCTCTGTGATGGCAGCGGCCTCATTCATCTCCTGAAAGAAAACATAACAAATAACAAATAAGAAGGAATTGTATAGCAGAACTGGGTTATATGGCCACATGTTATGTACAATATATAATAACTGATATACAGACAGAAACACAGACAGACAGACAGATAGACAGATAGACAGATAGATAGATAGATAGATAAAGATAGATATTTCTACCAAAATAAATGAAAAAATGCATCACATTGATCCACCATTCTCCAGGCTAATAAGCATTTTGAAAACTAACTATGGCATTACTTGGCAGGGGATTAAAGCTTATCTTCAACCTGGAGCCCGCGGCAGGGCTTCGAAGTCCGCGGCCGGGCTGCCCCCGGGGCCCCCGTGGTGAGTCCGGGAGCTCTGCTCCAGGAGTTTTGGTGGTTGTGCTTGTTATAAAGAAAATGCCTTCACAACATTAAAACGGCATTAAGATAATGTGATGGTCATCATCATTAATTAATGATTATTAACATAGAAAACACTTCTTGCCTAGGACTTTTTTCCATTTTCGCACAAGGTATTGCGGGAGCAAGTCACAACTGTAGCGTTGCAAGCAGTGGCGGCTGGTGATGTTGGTGGGGCGCAGTAATAGACGGCGGGCTGGGGCCCCCCCAAAAAACTTTTTTAATTGGTAGATTTGATTTCCTGTATTTTGGTGCATATTGGGGATGGCCACTACCTATCACCTATTACCAACTATTTATTCAGATTCATAGCCTAAATCCTGACTTGCAGGGCCTGGACAAGCTTACACCGCATATACAGACCTACTTTATGACCATTCCACCAGCCATTGCTATTTGACCCATTGTTGTTATTCTGATATTGAGACGAATCATGATCACTGCCCTATAGTGTCCATTTTTTTTTGTGTCTCAATGTCTAGTTCAAGTGCAGTCAGAAATATGGGACAGTTGCTTCATTTTGTTTATAGGCTACAGGCCGATAGACTAAATTAATATGTAACTTACTTGCTCCTTTAAAGTATAACTTTCCTTGGGGAGTCCAATTCCTCCACTGAAATGGGTGGAAAGTGCTTACAACTTGAATTGTCCAATCATGTGGTAATGACAAAAAAGAAAAGCATTACCATGGGGCGCACACTGGTGCGACCCGAGGGCAAATTTTCTTGCGCCAATGAAAAGCTGTCTCTGCTTGATAGACAGCAAAAGGTATGCGAGCTTACATTGACTTCAACGTGGCCGGCGTCCCCACTTGGAGGAGGGCTTTATTTTAAATGACCAATATCTAGCCTAGCCCAAATCATTGAAGTTAAGACGCATTTAAATGGTTGCTGGCAGTGGCAAGTACGGTCTATCACACAAGTAAACGAGGGTAAACGGTAAGTATTTTTGTTGATTTATTTCGTATTTATAATAGTTGATTAATAGTTGGCAGATATATTCTAGTGAATATTTAACGGAGGAGCGGCGCCGTAGCACCTTCTATTGACCCACCGGCACTGGTTGCAAGGGTGCCCATTGACAATCTTACCTTCGAGGGGATGCTAGCCCTCCCCCTTACCCCTTACCCAACCTTAAAATGGCATTCGGGACACGGCTCGCTGCATGTGAACGTGCAACAGCGAGGTGTAGGGCTGAGATTTAGCTTGGAGCAAAGAAACAGGATTCGGCCTAAGTCTCTCTTTAAGTCAACTCTGAATTCAGATTTCTTTTGCTTTTTTCTTGACCATTGGCATATCACTGGCGGTTACTTTGTCATGGCCACTGTTGTGGTGCTGTGTATTCTCCCCCTGTGTTGGCCACACCCCCTGTCTGTCTCTGTGCTTTGCCTGCCACTCAACTGCTCACACCTGGCCTGCATCAACTCATCAACTCCCCTTCAAATACACCTGGTTTCCCTGCAGTCATCGCCAGATCGTACTTCGAGATACTGTGGTAGTTACTCGTTCCTGGCTCCAGTGTATACTCTCTCTAGTGTTTTCTCTTGTTGAGTTCTCGTGCCTCACCTTTGTTTTCTCTTGCCTATAGTTTTTGGATCATCACCTCCAGCCTCTAGTCTTCACTCCCTCTAGCCTGATACGTCCCACTCTCCAACCTACCTCCTGCCTCACTCCTGGTTTTACTCAATAAACCTGTTCACCGTCACTCCAACTCCTGTCCTGTCTCTGTTTTCTGCTCTTGGGTCCAGCAGCTATCGCTCCCCTTAACAGAACGATCTGGCCAACAATGGACCCAGCGGGCATGGCTCTCTTCACTCAAGGCGCCCTGGTCGGGGAACATAGCCAAGCTCTCCGGGAAATGATGGAGGCTTTTAAGGACCTCTCTACCCGGGTCACGCAGATGGGCGCCCAACTGGACTTACTGGTCTCCCACACCATGGCTTCCCCACCGGCAACTGTACCACCCCCTGTTCCTACCCCCCCGGCTCAGCTGTCACAGGCCCGAGTGCCTTTCATTCCTGCACTGGAGCGCTATGCTGGAGACATGGGTACATGTAGGGCGTTTTTGATCCAGTGACCCTTAGTTTTTGATCAGCAACCTCTTACCTACCCAACCGATAGGTCAAGAATTGCTTTTGTTTTGGGTGTACTTAAGGGTAATGCACTAGCGTGGGCGTCTGCTTTGTGGGACAGTAGATCCCCAGCATGTGATAACTTTGATTTCTTTGTAACAGAGATGAGGAGGGTTTTTGACCACCCAGTTGAGGGAGGGGACGCCGCCAAGCAGCTTATGTCCCTACGACAGGGCTCCCGCAGTGTAGCCAAATTTTCTGTAGAGTTTAGGACTGTAGCAGTCAACTCGGGCTGGAACGACCAGTCACTATGAGGACTTTTTCTTTCCTGCCTTAATGAGCCAATCAAGGATGAGCTGGCAACTACGGATGCGGCAGACAGCCTTGAGGAAGTAATCTCCCTCTCCATCCGGCTGGATAACCGCCTCCGTGAGCGGCGTAGGGAAAGGGCTAGCCGTCCCATGTCTCCAGCATTCTCTGGCCCCTCTCTTCCACACTTACCGAGAGCTGCTCTCCCCCAACCTGTGCCACGAGCAGTATCTGAAGAGGAGGCAATGCAGCTGGGGCGCACCCGACTAACTCAGGCACAGCGCCTCCAACGGATAAGGACCGGAGTTTGTCTATATTGTGCACTGCCCGGACATCTCACCTCCGCCTGCCCGTTGCTGCCAAAAGACGAAGCTCAGCAGTGAACGTTGGGGCCCTGTTGAGTCACACCTCGTCCGTCCCAGTCCCCAATGGTTCACGCACTCTGCTGGATGCCACTCTCCTGTCCCTCGGCCACCCCCTTTCGGTGTCCGCCATGGTGGATTCTGGAGCTGATGAGAACTTTATTGATTCTGGGTTTGCTTCCGAAGTTGGCATTGCGTTGGAACAGCTCCCTTCTCCCTTAGACGCAAACGCCTTGGACGGCCAACACCTTGCCCGCATTACTCACCGAGCGAAGCCCCTGGAATTAATTGTTTCGGGAAACCACCATGAGACTCTTCAGTTGTTTTCATACTGTCCCCTCAGACTACCCTGGTCCTTGGTCACCCCTGGCTCATGTGGCACAATCCCCAGTTTGACTGGTCTGCTGGCAAGGTGGTGAGTGGAGCACATTTTGTCATTCACCCTGCTTACAATCTGCCCTGTCCCCAGCAGAGGGGGGTGTCCCCTCACCCAAGGAACCCCCTGACCTGTCCTTAGTACCCCCTGAATATCACGACATTGGAGAGGGGTTCAGCAAATGTTGTGCACTTTCCTTGCCTCCCCATCGTCCCTATGACTGCGCCATTGAGCTCCTCCCCGGTGCCCCTTTGCCCAGCAGTCGCCTGTACAACTTGTCCCACCCTGAAAGGGAGGCCATGGAGGGGTATATTCAGGATTCGCTCTCTTCTGGCCTCATTTGGCCATCCTCTTCTCCTGTTGGTGCGGGGGGGGGGGGTTTTGTTACCAAGAAGGATAAGTCTCTTCGCCCCTGTATTGATTTCCGTGGTCTCAATAATATCACTGTTAGAAACAAGTATGCTTTGCCCCTCGTCAGTTCCGCGTTCGAGCCTCTGCAGGGCGCCACTATCTTTCCTAAACTGGACCTACGCAATGCATACCACCTGGTGCATATCCGTGAGGGAGATGAGTGGAAGACTGCCTTTAACCTAGTAATGCCTAGTAATGCCCTTCGGTCTAACAAATGCCCCCGCTGTGTTCCAGAACCTGGTCAACGACGTCTTCTGGGACTTCCTCAACCGCTCTGTCTTCGTCTATTTAGACGACATCCTCATATTTTCCCGCAACAAGGAGGAACACGTCCAGCATGTGCGGCAAGTTCTTCAGCGGCTGCTGGAGAATAAACTCTATGTAAAGGCTGAGAAATGCAAGTTCAGTGCAACCTCTGTTTCCTTCCTCGGTTACATCATTGAGAGCGGGCAGGTGAGGACCTGCCCAGAGAAGATCAGGGCAGTGGCAGACTGGACCATCCCCGGGTCACGCAAGAAACTTCAGCAGTTTCTCGGTTTCGCCAATTTTTACCGGCGGTTCATCCGCAACTACAGCAGGGTTGCAGCCCCTCTTACGCGCCTTACCTCTCCCGCAATCCCATATGCCTGGACACCAGAGGCAGATGTTGCCTTCTCGAGACTCCAAAAACTATTCTCATCCGCCCCTATTCTGATCACACCTGACACCTCCAGGCAGTTTATCGTGGAGGTTGATGCCTCAGACACTGGAGTGGGGGCCGTTCTTTCCCAGTGTTCCCCTGCTGATGAGAAGATTCATCCCTGTGCCTTCTTCTCTCGCCGGCTATCACCAGCAACGGATAGCTGCTTGCTGTGAAGCTGGCATTGGAGGAGTGGCGGCACTAGCTGGAGGGGGCGGAACAGCCGTTTGTGGTTTGGACCGACCACAAGAATCTGTCCTACTTACAGACAGCAAAACGCCTAAACTCCCGCTAGGCCCGGTGGTTTTTGGGGCGGTTCAACTTCTTCCACACCTACCGTCCTGGATCCCGGAACATCAAGACAGATGCCCTCTCTCATCAGTTTTTCTCGGAAAACTCGCCGGCTCCACTGGACACCATCCTCTCTTCTTCCTGCCCCAAGGTGGCGGCTGTCACCTAGGAGATTGAGTCCCTTGTCCGGAGGGCCCAAGCTTCTGTACCGGATCCAGGTAACGGTGCCCCAAATCTTATTTTTGTCCCCAGCTCTGCTCGCTCCCAAGTTCTGATGTGGTGCCATACGTCTCACTTTGCCTGTCACCCTGGCGTGAATCGCACCCTGTCCCTCCTGAAGCGGCACTTTTGGTGGCAAACAATGGACGCCGACACAAGGTCATTCGTCCAAGCCTGCACGGTGTGTGCTCGGGCCAAGTCCTCCCACCAACCCCCTGCTGGCCTGCTACGTCCCCTCCCAATCCCTGGTCGGCCCTGGTCTCACATTGGCCTTGATTTTGTAACCAGTCTACCCCCCTCTAATGGCCACACTGTCATTCTCACTGTCATGGACACGTTTTCCAAGGCTACTCACTTCATTGCCCTTCCCAAGCTCCCCAATGCCTCTGAAACCGCCCAGCTGCTTGTACAGCAAGTTGTTCGCCTCCACGGGACTCCTGCCGACCTCGTCTCTGACTGTGGTCCCCAATTCATTTAACAGGTCTGGAAGGCATTCTGTCGGGCATTGGGGGGCCTCGGTCAGCCTGTCGTCTGGTTTCCACCCACAGACGACTGGGCAGGCAGAGAGAGCCAACCAGGACCTGGAAACCGCGCTGCACTGTGTGGTTGCGCGCAACCCCTCTGCTTGGAGCGAACATCTCTCATGGATTGAGTATGTGCACAACTCATTGCCCAGTGTAGCTACTGGCATGTCCCCTTTCAAGTGCTCCCTGGGCTAGGTGTGGAAGGATGCTCAGGGTGTGGAAGGATGCTCTGCTGCGCTCCGCTGAGCAGAACGGGCGTATCGCTGACCGTCGCAGAGCTCCCGCTCCCGCTTATCGAGTGGGTCAGCAGGTGTAGCTTTCCTCAAGGGACCTCCCTCTTCAGACTGGCTCTAAAAAACTAACCCCTCGCTTTGTGGGTCCCTTCCATATTGATGCCATCATCAATCCGTCTGCTGTGAGGCTCAAGCTGCCTAGGGCAATGCGTGTTCACCCCACGTTTCATGTATCTCTGGTAAAACCAGTCTCCACCAGCCCTCTCTGCCCCCCAGCCCACCCCCCCCTCCTCCCCGTTTGATTGATGACCACCCGGCTTTCACCGTCCAGCGCTTACTGGACATACGTTGTCGGGGTAGGGGTTTTCAATACCTCGCGGAGTGGGCGGGTAATGGGCCCGAGGAAAGGAGCTGGATTTCGCGAGGACTCATCCTCGACCACTCTCTCATTCGGGATTTTCATCAGGCTCACCCTGAGAAGCCTAGGCCGCCAAGAGGCGTCCCTTGAGGGGGAGGTCCTGTCATGGCCACTGTTGTGGTGCTGTGCCCTGTGTTGGCCACACCCCCTGTCTGTCTCTGTGCTTTGCCTGCCACTCAACTGCTCACACCTGGCCTGCATCAACTCATTAACTCCCCTTCAAATACACCTGGTTTCCCTGCAGTCATCGCCAGATCGTACTTCGAGATACTGTGGTAGTTACTCATTCCTGGCTCCAGTGTATACTCTCTCTAGTGTTTTCTCTTGTTGAGTTCTCGTGCCTCACCTTTGTTTTCTCTTGCCTATAGTTTTTGGATCATCACCTGCAGTCTTTGCGTCCTCCAGCCTGATGCGCCCCACTCTCCAACCTAACTCCTGCCTCACTCCTGGTTTTACTCAATAAACCTGTTCACCGTCACTCCAACTCCTGTCCTGTCTCTGTGTTCTGCTCTTGGGTCCAGCAGCTATCGCTGCCCTTAACATACTTTGGCCTATGAACACATATTTTGTTTGTTGTTTCCACTTTCATTGCGGAGATATTCTACAGAAGAAAACTAATTTAGTGGATGTGTCTGGATGAAGCTTTCAGAGGGGATTTTACTGTAGGCTACATTGTGAAAGCTGTATCCTAAAACTTAACATAAAAAAATCATTTTCTAAATTTCACACTGCCTCTAAATCACTGTCAACTTCACACAATGTAACATCTTGGTTGATAGCATTTTATAATTGGCCTATAGCAAATAGTGTTTAGTGTGCGGCAAAGCAGGCAGCATGTGGAGCAAGTTTCAATCGAAAGTGAACAGGAATAAGAACTAAGAATGTTTAATCTTATAACAAGATGACAACCTAGCAGCTTGTCATTTTTACAATGACATTTGAAACATGCTGCTAGTGATCTAATCAGCATAGAGCGAGGGGGTGAAGTGGGCGATCAAGGACTTCCCATTCAAAACACTTTTGAATATCATTAGCAGCAGAAACAGGCCTGTCAATGTGAATAATTCATGTAAACATTGTCCAATCACGCTGCCTGCAAATTACTTCCAAAAACTCTCTCCCTTATCAGTCTCAATATGGCAAGAAGAAAGCGCATTGAGGAATAACTATTTTCCCCTTGTTCAAAACAGTTTTAGAAAGATAATTTTTCACCAGTTGCCGGGTGGCACAAACATAAGGCAAAAGATCTAACATGGGAACATTCACATCGCAATGAATGCCTAAATTTTGGAAAAAATAGGTGCATTGGAATGTTATTTATAATATTAGTAGCCAAATAATGTTGTTTTGGTCATTGTTCAGTAATTAATTATGAAATTATTAGTGGCTAAACAAAGTTATTGTATGCCTTGGTTGCAATATATTTGTGTTGGATTATACTAGAACTCTCTTGAATACTCAAAAACTGAAATCCCATGATGCATTCTGATGTACAAGCTTCCTGATCTGAGTCGCACTTGCCTGATCGCAAACATTATACGGCAGAGCCAGGCGGTTGACATTAAGCTACCCAATTTGCGGCTTAGTGTTGAAACACTTAACAGCAGCGGGTATACCTATCCGGATTCACAAACAACACATTGATAGTATAATTTATATTTGATGCTTTTGACAATCTTGGATTCTTCTATGCATTACAATTTCTAATCTGATTTGTAACATGATCGATATTATCCTAGATAAGAGCACAGCTATTGAACAGCTTATCTAATGTTGGATGAGTCCTAAAGATCCCCTCACCCCCGTACAGAGATTCCAACCCTGAGCTCATCATGTTAGCTACCAAACGCAGCATAGCCTACATTTTCATGTGCAACTCGAAAGCAACTACACTAGCACAAACACCCAATACAGATACAAATTTCTGAGCAAAAGAAAGACACGTTGTCAGTCCTCAGTGGAGGGAAATCATCCTCCTCATTAGGGGCAAGTGTGACTCAAGGATCCAAGGGCAGTAAAAAAATCCATGTATCTGAACAATTATCAATTAAAGACATTTCCACTGCAACTCCTTCACTCGCTCAACGAAGAAAAGTGAGTCACGTGCACCGATGTGCACGTGACTCACTTTTCTTGTGCTTTGCTTAGAGAAATCCAGTGCAAGAGACTACACCGCATCAGGCGACCGAAATGATACTGAAAGAGCAAATAACATAATTTTGGCTGGGTTGTAGGCAGTGGAGGGCAACACAACATTAGGTTTTGAATAACCTGTGTAATGGCCTCTTCTTTATGGAAACGAGACAATTACCATGGTCGACAATAACATGGACAGTCGGGTCACAAGTTGATCTGGCTGCCTCCTGCTCTTAGTAAGTCTAGTTGTACTTTTTAGTACTGCAGTTGGTCAATTCTCTGTGGCTCAACCGCACAATGGAATGGAATCTCACCTTGAAATAAGTCCCCCAATAAACGGTATGATTTCGAATCCCGTATTTATTATAAAAAAAACATTTTCCATTTATTTTGGCTTAAAATTTCCTTAAATTAAGACTCCAAATACGAATGAGATGGGTATGTTTCTGACATTTTATTGAAAACAAATCAAAGAGGCATTGCAAGAACCTTCAAATATTCACTTGAAAAAAAGACCACACCCTTATTTGTGGATATATTTTATTCATTTTTTCCCCAAAATTTGTATAAAATGAAAATAGGCTAAAGCCTAGAAGGGGTTGTAAATACGAAGAAATGGCCTTTGAAACTTGACTGTTCAAGACCCTTTTCTCAACACAATAGCATCTCATAGAATGCTTCGCCCAAAGACTGCACTGTGAGTCCCTCAACTCATCCCCAGGGGGCAAACTGCAAATTAGCACATGATGCATAAATAACAATTTAACACTATAATAACAAAGTGCTACTAAGAGAAGAGTATGTTGGGAAGTCCTCATGGGGTAATCCCTTATCCCAAAAAACACACCACTACCTTTGGCACCTCATCCTTGTGTGCTTTGAGGCAAATTAAAATACTTTTGTCACAACAGTGACAAAGTAGGACAGTGCCAGAAACACAGCTTTATTTTTCCATTTTTCCTGGCAAAGTGTGGATTCTCCCATTCTCATTCTCTCTCTCTCACTCTCACTTTCTTTCCCTCGCTCATCCATTCAACGGCAGCTGCAGCTAATAGCCAGTCAAGCGCAGCGGGAGCATCAACTCTGCTGAACTGAACCCCTGACATATTTTAACTTACTATATGGGTGCTTGCATACATTATGTGTGTGTATATGTGTGTGATTGTGTGTGTGTGTGTGCGTGTGTGTGTGTGTGTGTGTGTGTGTGTGTGTGTGTGTGTGTGTGTGTGTGTTCGTGAACACATTCCTATTCCCGAGTCTAATGAAGCTGGCTGACAGGTTGCTTTGCTGACACTAATTGTAGATATCCCTGAATGAGCCAATCAGAGCATATTATTTCTGCAGAGAGAGAGAGAGAAAGAGAGATAGAAAGAGTGTGTGTGTGTGTGTGTGTGTGTGTGTGTGTGTGTGTGTGTGTGTGTGTGTGTGTGTGTGTGTGTGCGTCTGTGACTGTTTCGGTGTCTGTGTGTGGTGTGTGTCTGTGGTGTGTGTCATAGCCCATGGAGAATGAAGGGAGAACGTTGAGATGGGATTCATAATGATGGGAGTGCAGTAGTTGAGCTGCCTGGGACTCAGAGTGCAGTAGTCGAGCTGGGAGTGCAGTATCTGGCTTGGAGTGCAGTAGTGAAGCTGGCTTGGAGTGCAGTAGCTGGCTGGGAGTGCAGTGGTGGAGGTGACTGGGAGTGCAGTATCTGGCTGGTAGTGCAGTATCTGGCTGGGAGTGCAGTATCTGGCTGGGAGTGGAGTATCTGGCTGGGAGTGCAGTATCTGGCTGGTAGTACAGTATCTGGCTGGGAGTGCAGTATCTGGCTGGGAGTGCAGTATCTGGCTGGGAGTGGAGTATCTGGCTGGGAGTGCAGTATCTGGCTGAGAGTGCAGTATCTGGCTGGGAGTGCAGTATCTGGCTGGGAGGGCAGTATCTGGTTGGGAGTGCAGTATCTGGCTGGGAGTGCGGTAGCTGGCTGGGAGTGCGGTAGCTGGTTGGGAGTGCAGTAGCTGGTTGGGAGTGCAGTATCTGGCTGGGAGTGCAGTAGTGAAGCTGGCTTGGAGTGCAGTAGCTGGCTGGGAGTGCAGTGGTGGAGGTGACTGGGAGTGCAGTATCTGGCTGGTAGTGCAGTATCTGGCTGGGAGTGCAGTATCTGGCTGGGAGTGGAGTATCTGGCTGGGAGTGCAGTATCTGGCTGGTAGTACAGTATCTGGCTGGGAGTGCAGTATCTGGCTGGGAGTGCAGTATCTGGCTGGGAGTGGAGTATCTGGCTGGGAGTGCAGTATCTGGCTGAGAGTGCAGTATCTGGCTGGGAGTGCAGTATCTGGCTGGGAGGGCAGTATCTGGTTGGGAGTGCAGTATCTGGCTGGGAGTGCGGTAGCTGGCTGGGAGTGCGGTAGCTGGTTGGGAGTGCAGTAGCTGGTTGGGAGTGCAGTATCTGGCTGGGAGTGCGGTAGTGGAGCTGGCTGGGAGGCAGGAGCACCTCCACAAAGTGGCACCTCCACATGTCTACATCCTCCCTTAGTAAAAATGGTTTGTACTTAATGTCCCTTGGATTCAAGTTTTTCCAAAATGATCTAATAGTTGATCTAAAATTAGCACTTAGTATTAGGTCTCCTTTGGTGTGCTGGAAATAAGAATTAGTAGGCTGGCTTGCCATCCCTTATGAATTTGTCTTATATTACAACAAAAATCTAGTTCAAAGTTGTACATTTCCTCATTCTGTTTTAAAACACAATGGTTCGCTGGTAGGTGCTATTTATTTGCATTAGTAACTACAGAAAAAGCTTCAAAGCTATGCTTAATAGACTAAATCAATATGCATCACATGCAAAACCTTTGAAGGGGCGGTATCGTCCTTGTTGGCTAGCAGAGGAAGGTGCACTCTCTGTTTCTTTACATCATAAAAGCATCACCTCCTAACCAAATTTGAAGGAGACCAAAGAGTTTGAAATGTGCACTAGGTATGTACACTGGAGAAGGACATCTGGCCATTGCTGGCTCACTGTTTAGTGAGAGACAACTAAGAGCTGAATGTGTGGGTTAGGTGGTGAAATAAGTGTGGGGGTCCCGGCCTGCTCTCCGAAACACAGCCTTGTGTGTGTGAGAGCCTGGCGGGAGGCAGCCCCTCACTGGCAATGTTCAGGCATTTCTGAACCCTGGTCTAAATCAAAATAGGTCCGCACTGATTGGGATATTTTAAATCTGCTGCCTGATACTAGGTAAACTATTCCAATTAAAAATTGACAGTTCGTAGCTGCTATTACTGCTCTTCCACATGGTAATTTAGCAGTCCCTTTCTTTTATGTATTCAAAGTGACAAACAGTGAATTGAATGTATATGTATATATACTAATAGTACTAATAAATATACATTGTATTCATATTGCTCTTTTCTAAATAATCAAAGACACTTTCCATGATATAAAATGTCAAAATGCAAACAAGACCAACTATCAATAAATGGTCACATTAAAATATTAAAATAAATACATTTGAGAAGCAGAGCCACAGGGGTGAGGGGATTCAGGAAGATGTGAGTAAAAAAAGGTGAGGAGGGTGAGATACTGAAATAATAAATGAATTATGTCTCACAATATTATTCAGAGACAAAGACGGAGCTCTAACCTTTTCTCTCTCCCCACACCACAGCAAACTAGTCCCGGTCCCCTCAGACACACGCACAACAAACAGCCAACACAAGCTACTTGATGACAGCATTAGAGAGTGCAAAGGAAGCACACATTGTATTTGTTCATGCCAGAATTGCACAATGCAGAAATGTGGAACAAACGGAACATCTTCATTTTGTCAAAAAATGCTTTCGGCTTTGGCATGGGTAACATTTCAATGAATGACCTTAAGCTTATTTTGTAATATCATGGAACGTCTAACGATAAGTAATGGATGGATAGAGAGAGAGAGAGAGAGAGAGAGAGAGAGAGAGAGAGAGAGAGAGAGAGAGAGAGAGAGAGAGAGAGAGAGAGAGAGAGAGAGAGAGAGAGAGAGAGATCTTAAAATACAAGACATCGTATAACACATTTGGGAGCATGGGTTGGAAATAATGAGAAAGAACATACAGCCACTACGTATACGTCACTTCCTCGTCAGACCAGCTGATCATCCACGACTTAGAACTTGCCACTTTCTCTTCTATGCATAGCATTGTGCCAGGTTTGACTGGGTTGATGTAGTAATAAGGTGAAAATGGCGGAAAAGACGGTGGCGGAGCTGCTGCGGGAGGCCGCTGCAGCTAGGATGAGCAGGGGGAAGCAGGGTCCGAAACAGCGACCAACATGCCTGCACCGGAGAAGGGCGCGCAAACCACGTGGGCCACTTTTCTGCTCGTCTAGGCTACTTTACTGAAATAATTAGTCAGAGGCGTTATCTCCCTTGGACGGTCTGTAGGTATGCTTTGTTGATCTGAATAATTGTTGTGTCTCGAGTGATACTGCCTTGTCTCACATTGATTCTCGAGCTCGCTACTTTGCTTAGAGACGATCCAGTGCAAGAGACTACACCGCATCAGGCGACCGAAATGATAATGAAAGAGCGAATAACATAATTTTGGCTGGGTTGTAGGCAGTGGAGGGAAACACAACATTAGGTTTTGAATAACCTGTGTAATGGCCTCTTCTTTATGGAAACGAGACAATTACCATGGTCGACAATAACATGGACAGTCAGGTCACAAGTTGATCTGGCTGCCTCCTGCTCTTAGTAAGTCTAAATGTACTTTTTAGTACTGCAGTTGGTTAATTCTCTGTGGCTCAACCGCACAATCGAATGGAATCTCACCTTGAAATAAGTCCCCCAATAAACGGTATGATTTCGAATCCCGTATTTATTATAGAAAAACCATTTTCCATTTATTTTGGCTTAAAATTTCCTTAAATTAAGACTCCAAATACGAATGAGATGGGTATGTTTCTGACATTTTATTGAAAACAAATCAAAGAGGCATTGCAAGGACAGCTACGAGTCTTCTCCCGATTTCCAACCATGGACCTATTCCAACAGCTGCCGTAGCCACGACAACAAGTGACGCATTCGGCTGATGGTCACCAGTTAACACTAATTACTTGAACTAAAACACCGGTTTGCGCACCCTTATCCGGTGCAGGCATGTTGGTCACTCTTTCGTACCCTGCATCCTGCTGCTCCTGAGCTGTAGCGGCCACCCGCAGCAGCTCCGCGACCGTCTTTTCCGCCATTTTCACGTTATTACTATCAACCCAGTCAAACCTGGCACAATGCTAAGCATAGAAAATAAAGTGCCAAGTACTAAGTCCTGAATGATCAACTGGTCTAACGAGGAAGTGACGTAGATGCCGCCCAGACGCGATTGGCTTTGCAAAAACATTTGCAAAGCGTTTTGCATAATCTTTTGCAAAGCGTTTTGCGTAATCTTTTGCAAAGTGTTTTGCGGATTGAAATGTAATTTGAATTTCGCAACGCACGGAGCGTGGCGAAGTGCATTGTATTCACGGGGACGCTATAGCTTTTGAATTTGAATAAAGGAACTCAAAAAAATTGACAAAATGTTATTCTATTTTTATTGTTATAACTTTTGCAAATTTTATTTACGATTTCATTGTCACTTTTCATATTAAAATACACTTTGAATAACGTATTTACAAATTACTTTATTAAATTGCATAATAAATCGTCAATTGCATAATGTAATGACTTATTGAATTGCAAATTGCAAATTGCATTCCCATTTGAATTTTGCTACATATATGCTTCCATAGATGAATGCAGAGGAATTCGGTTTAGCTCTGAGCAGTCTCTTGTTTTAACATAAGCATTACAGCAGACGGTAGGCTTCACATTCACTCTTGGTCTCAGTTTCAACACTTATCTTCGCAGAACAGGTGTGGGTGGGCACGCGCGCCTCTCTGTGTGATGTGTCTGTTTGTGTGTGAACCTGTGTGTGTGTGTGTGTGTGTATGTGAATGTGTGTGTGTGCCTGAATGTGTATGTCTGTAAATGTGTATGTCTGTAAAATGTCTGTATGATCATTACTATTTTTTATCTATTTCTGATGTTAACAAAAACTCATGGGTGTGTTTGTCTGGGCATGCATTGCATACGTGTGTGTCTGTTTCTGTGTGCTTAATTCAGAAAGGCATTATAGGTTATTAGCACAGTGGAATGAAGGCAGCACCTGACCGTAACATACCAAATTAGGGCATATGGTGGTTTGGTTATTAGTGGATAATTAACTTCATTATTCAGTTTGTGGCCATGGCAGCATTTCTGTTGGCATGTTTTGAGTGCTTCCCATGCACTAACTCCTATAAGTTTTTGTTGTTGTTAGGTGGAAAGTCCATCACGTAGCGTCTCCCTGGTCCATGTGGTTCAGAGACAGAGCTCCATGTGCCAACAGTTTGTTAATTTCGTTTGCTGTTACATTAAACTACCATACTATATATATATATGTCTCTCATGTATCCATCTTTGGCGCCTAATGTCTTAGGGACAGGGGGTGTGGGCCAGGCAGTCTCCAACCTCTCTCAGGTTTCTGCTATCATCTGAGAGGAGGAGGAGAGAGGGAAACACGGGACCGCCTGAGGTCGTGATGGGGAGTCTCAGGGCTTGTCCCTTTCACTCAGGCCCAGATGACGGGGGTCTGGGGCTGGAAGAAACATAGGTGAGGTGAAGTAAGTAAAGGTCAAAGGAGCTGAGGAAGTAATCAAATGAAAAAAGTGCCACAGATAATGAGTCAGAATGGGGAGAGAGAGCAGAGAAAGACAGAAGAAAGAACAGTGTGGGCATAGAGCACGGTTGAACATTGGAGCCAATATAAGGAGAAGACGAGCAGTGGCGAAACCCAGGGAGAAGAGGGGATGGGCTGTTCTATCTAAACAGGCTTATCTGGTACACTCAGTGGAGACTCATGGCTAGTTGTCCCCGTTGCCATGGCAACGGCGCCCGAGCCGGTTTCATGTGGGAAGAGCATAGAAAAGAGGGTTTCTCCCTCTTTTCTATGCTCTTCCCACATGAAACCGGCTGTAAATGGGATGGAACGGGGGGAAAGAGTGAGAGGCTAAAAGTTTTACGAGGGCCCCATGGATGACAGCATCAGAAGCACTAATGGAGTGACCGACGAGTGAGGGGGACAGAGGTAGACAGGGCGGGAAGACCGACAAGTCTGAGCTTGAGCCAGAATTGGTTTTCTACTTTGGAATTAGGAAAGAACAGCTATATTGTAAGTACAATGTGTATTTCATGTTAAAAAACATTTTTACATTTTACCTCGGTTTTAATCCTGATGCATATAACAACTGATACAATTATGACCTTGTTCTTTCCATTTCACTCACCTGTGATAGATAGCAAGATGGATTCTCCGAACCAACTAGGAATAGATGCCCTGATTGGTTAGAATGTGCCAAGAACAGTCTACAATTGAAATTGGCTCATGTGTCAACTCAAAACAGTGCCTTTCCCTCGCTAATATTTGATGGATGGCTTGGCCATTTACAACAACACCCCTTTGATTGATTTTGGTCCCTGTATGTTCTCTTTCATGTTGACTATCCCTATGAACCTATGTCTCTCTATCTGTCTTCTTGTCTTATGAGGCACGGCCTGCCCTGTAACCTCTCGCCACGTTAATCTCAAATGACGGACATTTCTCCTAAGAGGCGCTATTGCACTGGCTTTTTCAGCGCCTTTTCATTCTATCTGCTGAGTGCTTGGAAAGGTCACGCTTCGTGGAACACAGTCTCTACTGAATCCATGCACTGACCTTTGTCTGACTCTTTGTACATCTGAGTGTCTGTACACACATGTATAGGACACTCAGTACATTGAAATGTCTCTCTCTCTCTTGGTTCACTCAATATGCAATTATATCCCTTTTTTGATCTTTAATCTTTTAAGAATTTAAATCATTGTATTTTATATAAGGCTTGTGGTTGGGAAAACCCATCTCAGTACGGGTATTGCAGATTTGCGTGAGCTATCGATACAATTATGCAAATGAGCCAGTTAATGCATGTTGGTGTATCTGTGTTAGTGTGCAGGGCATTTCAGGGTTCATCAAATCAAACATAATAAAAGGCTATATATGCATTTTATTATTTTTTATTCTGTAAAGAAAGGCTGAAACGTTGGTTGTTTTTAATTAGTTGTGAGCTAAATAAAATAATAATAATAAATAATATATAAGTAATATATATATATATAATAACTATAAATAATAATAATAATAATAATAATAATAATAATAAAATAATTGAACTGTTTTCCACGCAGATCATTTGACAGAAATGTGTGTGTATACTTCAGCTATGTCACTTAATTCAAGAAAATGTAAGGGAGTCAAAATGATAGTATTAATTAGAAAAATAAATACAATTGCCCGAATCCTAATCTACCATGGTCCCCTCCGCTTCTTATCGGACTATTTACACTTTAAAATATCTTAACTGATACAGCCTGGCATTAACACTGCCGGGGTTAGGGGTTCAATTACACTTTGGATAAAGAGCATCAAACAAAAGGCATCATTATAATCATATGAACATGTGTCTAACTGCACATCTGCCGTTCCTGCCTCTACTGCCCTAGCCTCGTGAGACCATCCTGATCTTGTGAGGGCAAAAGATTAGTCTGACCTTGAGCTATCTTAAAGCCTTTCCCAAGATTTTGAAATGACAGGTCACAGCAGATCTCACAGAGTTTCAGTTAATTCATGAACAAAGCAAGGAGTCCTGCAGTCTGCCAAGAAATAAAAAAAACAATCGTGGCAGACGAAGGTGTAGAACTCAACGGAGCAATAAAAAAACAGATGATTTGATTGGAGGAGATTATGTTTTAGTTTTACTTCCTTCTGATATCGCAAGACTAAGGAAAGCAAGAGCAAAGTCAGTTAAACTAATTGGATGATTTTTTTACCACAATAGGCCACGCCCATATGTGGAAATCGATTGCTGCCCATCCAACGCCAGACTGATCACCATTGTAAAACTCAAACTTGAATACCTGGATGGTCTCATGTGGCTAGGGGAACATACAGTACACATTAAAGTCATATGCCTCGCACACCCTTGTCTTCTTTGACTATGAAAGATAAAATGGTGGTTAGCATGCACAACTCTCATTGTTTTGCAGAGCACGTCTCAGCCTAATTACACATGGGAAATTAACTCATTTATACGGTAATTCCATCCCACAGGTTTTCCGGAATATGAAGGAGTATTGTGCTTAAATGTTATCGACTAAAATAATGTTACGGGTTATGCAATGTAGCGCAAAGCAAATGACATTGACATTCACTTCTGATTTTTGAAGTTGGTCAGTCTACTGATTTGTGTTTACACAGGAAGGTCCATCTCTAAGCACAAATCAGGTGCATCAAATGACGCTTGGGTGTCTCGTAAGAGATTGCATCCAACCACTCCCTTTACCCCTTATGGATTTTGGTTGCACTCGTGCGAGGCTGCTGTCACTTGAGCTTTTTATGCAGCCGTAAAAACCTGACAGCATCCATATATTTCAATGGCGAAAATGTGTTCAGGAGTCAACACTGCAACAATGAGTCCATTTGGCTGTGTTTTTTCTACAACACAGCCAAACTTCATAAGATAACACATTTAATCACACAAGACATTTCTCAAAATGTTACCCTTTGTCTGTTTCGGGTTCTGCTGAGTGAGAGCCAATACCTGATGCATGAGAAGTCCAAAGCCAAAAACATGTTTCTGTATCTGTGTTATATATCATACTGCATTTGCTATTTCAACATAACTGCAAAAGTTGACAATGTTGATTGACTGCATTGACACATAGGGCCCTATTTTAACGGTCTGAAACTCAAGTGAGAAGCGCCAAACGCAAGTAGCTTTGTGGGCGGTTCTATGGCGATGTTGCTATTTTACCGTTACATAAATGACTCTTGCGCCCGGCACAAATCTAAAAAGGGTTGGTCTAATTACCCTTAGGTGTTGTTTGGGCGTAATGTGCAATAAGCCAATGAGAACGCCATCTCCCATCCCCTTTAAGAGCCATGAGCGCATTTGAATCAGAATCATCAAAATATCAACAAGTTGATATTTTTCTCACCGGAGTCTGCGTTTGCACTCTCCCGTGAGACAAGCATGAGATGCATGACCACATGAATTTCAAACTTCAAATGGCTCAGTTCATGGCCAAATAATAAGGCCCTTATTCACACATTGAATAGCGTTTTCTTCCACAACTTCAGAAATACTGACTCCTCAAATAAATTTCGGCAAAGAAAACTTAACACACATATGATATGCGGTAACTGTGGTTCTATTGAATGATATACTTTAATGATATATATATATATATATTAACAAACATCTTTTCTTACCAGTATTGTATGCATTATCGTAATCGACTTGTGTTTCTAATATGCATGTGTCCCCCCGTTAATATACATTGCCATGGACTGTATTATGTGTTACGTGTTTAGTTTGCGTTTGTTTAAACAAATGGACGCACACACGCGCCCCCGCATTCACTCATTCTTTTTAACACTCACTCGCGGTAAAACAATGTTTTCTCATGATGAAATACTCACGATGTCTGTGTCAAGAAAACATGTGTTTGCTGTACGGTGTTGCAGATGCATTGATTTAAAAGTACAACTTATTACCGCTGTATCAGCTGTTCTTTCCCAAATAATTTACCAAGAATGTGTGGCTAGGTAGATGAGAGAAGCAAAGTGTATGCATGAGGTGCACAAGCAACATAATGCATGCGCCCTTAAAATAGCATCTGAACAACACGCCACTAGGTATTTCCTGGTTTGTGGCGGAATTGTTTTCTGAAACTGCAAAATAGCACCAGGGAACGTTTGCGCCAGAACACGCCTCCTCCTTTCGCCGAACCACCCCTTGGGGCTCAAGATCATTCCCTAATTTACCGACGCGTTGCGGTGGAGGGAAAATAACGCTCTGCACCAGTTGCAAACTAGCAACGACACATGCGTCATTGTAGAAAGTCAATTGCGCTGGATGCAAGATAGGGCCCATAGTGTACTAATGGAGGGGTCCAGGGATGTCCTGAGAACCCTAATGGTGCTGCGGTGTCAACTTGCTGCTGCTTATCATGTGATCATTGTAATATATGCATTGTCTTTACTTGGTAACCATTGCTTAAACCTTTAAGCTGCTGAGGAATCAGTTTAGCAGACTCAGCACATTTCCTCATTGGAATACATTGATCGGCTAGGTGTCAGAGTTCAGCTGTTCAAGAAAATAGCAGTGCAGTCAGAGCGGTCAGCATGCTAATGGTTACTAGCAACACCCTAGAAATCCCCCAGAATCCCCTAGAAACACGCTAGCAGGGGAGCTTTAGAATGTAAGTATGCACATCAAAATGCTTCATAGTATGTGAATGTAAGCACTGCATCGTTCAAGCGCATTACCCTGTTAGCATGTTGTGTGCTAACTTTAGTGCTATGTACAGTGCATTGTACAGTGATGCCTACACACACACTTCACCACAAGTAAAGATGAAAAACCGACCCAAAGGCAACCACAGTTACTTTCTTCAGAAAATGGACGCTCAAGTAATAATTGCCCTTATGGTCCCTCCCTGATGTTGTATGCTATATGCTAAATATAGCTATTGTTATCAGAGTAATGCCTTTCTTTTTTTTATTTGTCGATTTCTGTAGCTATGCACTTTATCTTAACCTCAATATTTGTTGATGTGGTCACTAGAATAGCACAATAAATATTAATTTGCATAAGGAATTGATTATTGGTATAGTTCTTTGATTTCAATCTCTAAAGGGTACATGGAGTGGTGTGGTTGGATATCATTCCATACTTCTTGTACCACTCAGAGAATGATATCTTACTTAGTATATACTATTTAACATTGAAGTGCATAAACAAGATTATTTTTTAAGGCAAATTGTCCCTGATGGAACAGAGTTGACATACGTCCATGGTGTAAAACCCCTCTCCCCAACCCTTCAGAGCACTATCATTTGCTTACACAGATGGCTGCAGTATTTTTTGGCAATGAGTCTTGATTTCCCATTTTTCTTACTGTATAGTAAGACATCATTAAAGGATTGACGGGCTGTTATACAATGTATTATTTATGCAGAAGCAATTACTAGATTCACCCACAACATCAGAGCAGAGTTAACAATAATGTTCACTATTGCTTAAACTTATATGAGCTACATATAATTCAAAACGTGGTCTGCCTTTGCAGCAGTTCACTGCCACCAGTCAATTCCCTTTGGAGTAAAGTACAGAAGTTAAGGGTCAGACCCTCCACCCTGCCTGAAAAACAAGGTGTTAAGTGTTAGGTTAGCTCATCATGTAGCACAAATACATACACACAGAGCATAGGCTATAAGGCAGGGATGGGCAACTGGCCGCCCGCGGGCTGCATATGGCCCGCATCCTCACTCAGTCAGGCCCACACATAATAAAAAAAAGAAGAAAAAAATTAATAAATTGATCGAGTTACAGAATACTCCACTACAACTGCAATGAATATCATGCTTGTTGGGTTTGAGTTCATTGAGTTGTTGCACTTAATGTTGGGCCACTGTTTTTCAGTTTTGTGACATCATTGAATGATGTATGTGAGCCCTTTCCACTGATAAAAATACTAACCATTCATGTGGCTGTTTGAGCATGGAAAACATGAAATTAATGTATGTTGGTTCATTTAACTTACCATACATAGGTTAGGATTCTGGAAGATTTCTTAGGTAGTGGCCATCCCCAAAATGCACCAGGATACAGGAAATCATATCTACCAAATTCAAAATTTTGTAGCTTCTCTCAGCTTACGTTTAGTTGAAGTGCGCAGTCATGTGGCTCTCTGACGGTTATGATGAAAAATGTGTCCCTCTTTATCATGAAAGTTGCCCATCCCTGCTATAAGGCATACATACATACATACACATAGAGCAACGCTCTGAAGGACTCAGTTTAGTGCATTTAGCCTGCCTCTATAAATAAATACACACACACACACACGCGTATAAACTGAATCTGAGGTGGTTGCATGCTTGGGTGCACAGGTGAGTGCATGTGCTTGTAAGCACCTTTGTGTGTGTGTGTGTGTGTGTGTGTGTGTGTGTGTGTGTGTGTGTGTGTGTGTGTGTCATTGGCCAAAATTTAGGGGTGGGGGCGGGGGGCAGGGGTTGGGGGTTACAGGTGCACACTAACACAAAGAGGGTGTTTGTTGCGTTGTGTGTATTATGTGGATGGGTTTGTGAGCTGGCCCATATGTCCTTGTAGGTATGAATACCCAGGTGTTAATGAAACAGAATAGCGTGACTGTTGGCAGTGCTGCATTTCATCTCAGTCTCTAAAGTAAAGATAAGTAAAATATAATATGATACACATTTTATACTTACTCTCTCTATATATAGAGACTTAGCGCCTCCATGTGTTTTCTTCCAACCAACTCTCCAACCTTTAAGGTTTTTTCCCCCTTTCCTTTTCTTCTCCCTTCCCACATTGGTGAAGAAGCTGATACATTTCCCTGGGAAGATTGGCCATCTTTGTTTATCTTTGAGTCACCTGTTTTTATTCCCTCCATAATAATCCTGCGAGGGAGGTGTCAGTGAGCAGGGCAAACCGCCAGAATCTCTGTCATCTCCGGCTTTCATTTATAATTCATCCTCCAACCACTGCATTGGCGTCTACTGTGACGGATCCAATGGCTCTTCTTTAACATGGTAGTTCTACCTGCTCAGTCCTTCATCATATACTCTTTGTCATCAATACCGTTTAACTAACAACAAACAGACACACAAAATCACATGAACAACAACGCTTTTCTAACTCGACAGGGAAGGGGAAAAACAGTGTGAATGGATAATGCGAGGACTTTGAAGAGGGAAGACAGGGATGAAGTGGATGTGTAAGATTGAAAGAGAGTAGTCAAGGAAGACTCTTGAAATACAACGACCAATGCTCAACCTAGATCCCGACAATACAGGGTGTGTATTGTTCAGATACCAAACTGAATATGACTGGGGTCATTGCTATGAATGCAATTATGGATGTGCGCTTACTTCCCAGTAACGTGGGAAATGAAACGCTACATGAATAAAAACCCTGATGGTTGAGGGATGCTTGGATGCGTCCAAAGTGTCTAACGCTGGCCTTTCACTGTAGAGGGCAGGCAGCAATCTACCGGTTCAGCCTGACCTCAGCTTTGGAGTGGCCATTGATTTTCATCCTTTATATTCTCCAGTATGACCTGACTTTCTTTGTCGGACCAATTCTCCTGAATCGCTTCTTCACAAGCCAAAATGTCAAGCTGCTAGTTGGGAAGGAAGGGAGACATTGGGAGGACTTTTCCAGCTTTGTACTGTCAAATGGAAGCTGGTGAAAGGGGGTTGGTATGGCACTGTGGAATACCTCAAGGTGTTGGATCACGCTGACAGGCTGTGGGGATAGGTGTGCAGGCGGAACAAAGAGCCCCAGCAGTCCCAATTGCACGTCAGTCACGGACAGTCCTGGAAGTGTCAAGAGTCTGTCAGGCTATCGTTCATTCATACACACACATGCACATGCACCCACACACACACACATACACACACACCCACCCACATATATAGTATAGGACTTGGTTAATGCAAAGTTCAACAAGATTCAATGGAATAATCAACTATATTTATTTGTATTTATCTTTTATTTTAACAGAATGCATATTTGGCACATAGTACATTTCCATGAAATTATCCAGTCACATTTTTTTTCCATGTCTTCACTTCATCCTGAATGTTTATACACCCCATACTTTTTTAAACCTTTCTGTTGAGCGTAAAAGGCACGAGATCACTTCAAATACATTTTTATATGTATATTTATGTATATACATATATACATATGTATGTATATATACAAAATATCAAGAAATAATCATATGTTTATTTGTAATTAACCTGTTCACGGTATATTTCAATGTAATTATTGATGTCACTTATATGTATTATTTTATATGTATTCACTTTATCAATAACTTAACACAGTTAAGTTATTGCTTGAATTGCTTAACAATAGTTAAGCAACTATTGCTTAACAATAGTTAAGCAATACAGCTTACATATATGTAAGCTATGGGCTTGCGCTGTGTTCTTCAGTTGGTAGTTAACATCGTAAAACATGAAGCCACTGAAGATCAGCCGATTCTATTATTTCCATTCATTCTTTCAGGTACCTAATTATTCTCTACGTTCATACATTTTGTCAGTAATGTATGCGTTTTATGCAGTGTCTACATTGTCGGTGTGTAGTTTAGTTATCATAAACGTTGGCACTATCTACCATTTATGAGTTTTTTTTTTGTCTAATCATACGTGACAATACATATCGTATGGATTCAGATGAAGGTTGGATTTAATGTTAGAGTGTATTGTAGTTCATGTTGCCATTGTTTTGATTGGTTTATTTGTTGTCATCCAAAGGCTTTATTCATTTTCTTTTAACGGTTATATTTATTTTCTGTCAGTCTCAGTCAATATAAACACAGTAAGAGCCGGAGGTTTGATAATAATTGTAATCTTGATGCCTCGGGTATTGTGGTTTCGGGGCAAGGTTTGGCTTGAAGAGGGGTAAAGGTTCAACACGATTGTTTATTCAGAGTGACAAGGTAAACGGGCATGCACCCAGATCCAGGTGAATTTTCAGTCTATATCGGTGTGGGGGGACGTACGGCGTCTGGCATGTTGGGAGCACACCGGATCTGCTGGGTGGATTGGGTCTGCGAGAAAGTCTCGAGTCTTGAAACGCTCCCTGTGATCGTGGTGGCGGGTTTATAATTTCTGGACTGTCTTAATTCATGCAAATAAAAGACTTGCGTGTGCTTCCAAGCAAACCCAAGGGATGGTAAAGAAGGTCTCAAAACCATAAAACTGTATATGTTGCTGTCTTCATCACTATGTGGAGAAGCTGAAAATAGTCAGGACTGTTAGCAGTACGAATGTGTGGTCTAATGAGGTCATGATGTTACCTTTAATATTGTGTGGTGTAATGAGGTAATAGAATAATGAATAAACATCAGCTTGAATAGCTGATTAGCAGCCGTTAGCAAGGCTAGTTTTAGGTTGCTATGGAAACCAGGCAGCTCACGGGTATTGATATGCCACCTGTAAACAAAGAGGATACATGAGAATATCGTGATTGTTATTTTTGTTTGATTGAAGGTATAAGGGTAAGATAAGATAAGCCATATGCCGTCACTGAAAGAGTCCTCAGGAAATTGTCCGAAATAATGGGTAAACATGATGAATTTGGGCAGTTTGGGAAAGTGCACATAGCACAGCGCTCTGAAGGACTCTGGACTTTTTAGTTTAGTGCATTTAGCCTGCCTCTATAGATCAATCAACACACACACGCACACGCACGCATGCGCACACACACACACACACAAGCTCGTCACCAAACCTTTGTAAATGGGTCCTTGACTTACAGACAACCAAAATGGTATGAGTTGTCAACCACCACTTCATCCTTGACCCTCAACAGGGGTCATTAATGGGGCCGCTGTGGAGAGGGTGAGCAGCCTGACAGCAGCCTGCAGACCTGACGTGGGATGTTCACTGGGACACTCTAGTGAAAATGTCCCGGCAGCGCTTTAATCACCTCAGACGTCTGTGGAAATGTAGGGTGTCCCACCGCCCTGTACGGGAGCAGCACCCTGAAGGAGTATGGGGCATTGCAGAGGGAGGTACTGTCGGCTGGACGTACCACCCGCTCTCCCCAGTCTACAGGACATTTATGCTAGACAGTGGAGGACCAGTGCCATGAAGATCATTCAAGACAGCTCACAAACGATTGCCTCTTCTCCCAGTGCAGGTCGGTGAACAGATACTGGGGGCAAAAACAGATCAGTTTGAGCGTCAACCCCAGTGCCACACGGTTCCTGAATGAGGACCATGCCCTGATTTATATGTGCCCCCCAAGAGCTGTATCACTACAATCTTAAATAAAGACAACTTCATGGCGCAAACACCGTATCTTCATTGTGTGGCCCATGCCAACTCTGTGGTAACCAATCAGAGTATTCACTTATTCTAGAGCCTATGCAACATTGTAGCCCTACATTAAGCCTATTTTTATAGTAACAATCTTTCGGGGCATTATTGTCGTATCGGCCTAATATGACCTAATACAATTATATAAATCGGACTGTTAAACCTGACTGTAAAACAAGACAAGAGTAACAGCATTATACATAGAAGACGTTAATTAATTGTTTTCAGAGTTAATTGATTGTAATCATTAGGAATAGGAATCGTTTGGCCAAACAACATTTTTTCTTTATTTTGGCTAATCACACGGCCTGGTGTGACCATCCTGATCTCGGTGTTCACATCCTGTTTCTTCACTCTGCATATCGGTCAGTGTCTTTGAAAGAGTTTTCCCAAATTGTTTAAATGCTTTGGAACAATCTTTTCAGATTATGTATATTTTTGCTTTACATTCAATCGGATTCGTCAAGTGTGAAAAGGGCATGCGAGCAACTGTAGTGGCTGGAGTTTTAAACGATTTAAAAGGCTATGCATTTATTTGGAAATCCATTGCTTCCCAGCCAAGGTCAGACTGATATTCATTGCAGAACGCAAACGTGAATATCAGGATGGTCTCACGAGGCTAAACCGTAATTGACTTCTAGAACAGTCTGGAACACTATGTCTGTACCTAAGAGACAAATTTAAATTCGTTGAATGTGAGAATTGCTCTCTATTCCATGTATGAACGATTTAAGCACAAAAGGATATATATTGCAATAAGTCAATGTGTAGGAATATAATATGTGTGTGTTAGAGGCGCCCCCTGTTGATTTTATTCAGTAACAAAACAAACCGTTCATTCTTTGGATTATATTAGGTCTGCTGTGATGGCCCTGTTTTAATCAATGAAATATGCAAGCATTTTTATATCATGGATTTGTTTTTCATTTCAAGTTATCTATGCCATGAGGGACCCAAAGGATCTTTGACATTGTTTCTTACTTTCAAGCAATGGCCTTCATGAAACCGGATCCTGAATTACAGTAGTTTATATACTTGATGGGAAGGGTCAAGTGCCTTCTTTATATATCGATGCTTGCTACTTAAATTTAAAAGTCAGTTTATATTTGAGCTATACATCTTTTTAACAAACCATTGATCGATTATGGTTTGTTCACATACGACGCTTGCTGAATGCTGAAGAGAAGAGTGTGTTTTGTACATCTCCTACGAGGAAATTATTATGATAGGGTTTCAGTTAAAAGTTATATGCATTGAATTAAACAATTCTGACCTTATGTGGGTAAAGCAAACAAAGCTAAATATGTGTACAGAGTGTACAGATTAAACAGAATGGGGCCCAGGACAGGACCCTGAGGGCCCCGCTAGCGAGACTACACGGTTTGGATATAGATTCTTTCCAGGTTACCCTGTAAATGCGACCCTTGAACTCAATTTAGTTGAGTCTAACGTAATGTAATCTAATAAGCAACAGAGTAACGAGATAAACTTGTTGGATGATATTGACCAAGTCGCTACAAAAATAGATTATCGATCCATCATTGACAACTGGAAGGCCGTCAAAATCTATTCTAACTATTAAGGTTTCGTTCATGAACCTGGTAACCTAAACTCGATGGAGGACTTTAAGTGTTTCAACAAGGAGCTGCAATATGGGCAGTTACAAGTGTTGCCCGATCTGACTCTGCCGTAAATTGTTTATGAGGCCATGCACAACACAGTTGGGACTTTTGAGATTAGATGCGCCAGATCGGAACAATGACGTCTAAGGTCAACAGTTGAATGCAAACTAAACACACTGTGGCCTGACCTGTTTCCTGCTGAAAGGGCACTGGTTAGAGGGGCAGCCTGTATGTTCTTGCTGTTGAAAATGTTTGTTCACTAACATTTAGTAGCCAGTCAGGGCAGGCAGAGTTCTCTTCGTATGACAATAATGACGCCCCGTTAGGGCTGAAGAATTTGGGGAAATAATCGAATTGCGATTATTTCGACCAATATTGCGATTACAATTCAGTATGCAAATTTGTCTTCTTAAAGTTCCTTATGTTCTGTATTATTCACTAAACACAACCAATAAATCCTTCTATAGTATTTTCAACACAATATTGGAAGCAGTCACATATAAACTGCTCTTCGATTTAGGCCAGGCCTATGTGTTGAGATAAATTGATGCATGAATTGATATTAAAACATCTTTATTTAACTATTGAATTGTAAAAGAAAAATAAATATGAATCTTACTGATCTGCAGTAACTCTTTTCTCTTTTTTTTTGGCCGTTTCTATTTGCAAATTGTGTTCCATTAAATCGCATTGTCAGTTTCAATTAGATTAATCGTTCAGCCCTACCACCCGTCATGAGCATCTGATATCTTTTGCAATATAATATCCTATCCTTTGGACTGCGTAATACCCCTCCAACATTTCAAGGTTATTAAATGTGGTGTTATTTGTGTTCCCCAATTCAAACACACATCTGGTGGTGTATTCTTGCACATGGTCAGATATGCAAGTTCTGACAAAGGTTTTCGAGAGGTTGGCAAAGGCCTCTCTAACTCTCAATCTTGCCAAATGTGACTTTAGCAAAGCGCCTGACACTGACTTAGGTAAGCAGGTGGGTCAGGGACAGGTGGTCCGGTTAAAGCAAAAAGGGGCCATCGCAGGTCAATTCGCTGGCTTCCATTTAAGCATTTGACCGAAACAGTTGTTGCCTCAATGACAAGTTATTGTAACCAGACGGTTTGTTCGTTCTGTGGAGTGCCAGCATATCTGAATGTGTCAAAGCTTTGATATGCAGTGCCCCCTCTGCTTCCTGCTCTAGACTTTACGTTACCGTTTCTTATCTCCTCCATTTGATAAGCACCAACTAAAGGACCGACCACTGAGGCGGCATTAGTATTGCTATTGGCATTGCAATATTTTGAAGTGGTTTGATGTTGGTTCTAGTTCTATTCTTGCCAGTGTTGATACAGACCATATCCCACTTCCGTCGCAAATGTACATCCAGAAGCAACAGCTGATACACTGGTCCTTGATTGTCCAAAACTACAATCTGCAAGTCCAAGAAAAAGTTTTGATAATGTATTGGCAGATGCCTTGTCTCGTGCTAATAGCCATGATTCTCAGTTTAAGGGGGTTGTAACGGTGCCGTCAAACAAACTCGGTATGTAGTCCATTATAATAATAATAATGGATTTAATTTATATAGCGCTTTTCTAGACACTCAAAGACGCTTTAAAGTGAAGGGGGGGACCTCACTAACCACCACCAGTGTGTAGCACCCACTTGGGTGATGCACGGCAGCCAATCAGCGCAAGAACGCTCACCACACACCAGCTTGAGGTGGAGAGTGAGGGAAATAATGAGTCAGCCAATTATACAGGAGGTTGATTAGGGGGCCAGATTGAATGAGCCTGGTTGGGCCAGGACACCGGGGACCCCTACTCTTTGCGATAAGTGCCCTGTGATCTTTTATGACCTCAGTTAGTCAGGACCTCGGTTTTACGTCTCCTCTGAAGGACAGCGCCTTCCACAGCACAGTGTCCCCGTCACTGCACTGGGGCATCAGGATTAATGTTAAGGCCAGAGGGAAGGGTGCCCCCTATTGGCCACCTCCGACACCAATTATCCACTTTAATTGTCATTACGACTCTACCAATCAGCTCATCAGGTTATCGTTACAGCATTTGGCGGCCTGCCACATCCATTGAAGAGCTGTGTTTGCTGGTCGCTTCCTCTTTTTATTTTGTCTGCTGACGGAACCCCTGCTGGTGATTGCATTTACTGAGAGCTTTATATTAATAGTATTATGATCGATTATTTGTTGTATTTATATGTTGCCTATTCGTTTCCCCCTCCCCCTACTGTCTGTAAACGTTACATTTCCTACATGACATTCCACTTGAGACCGGTTGATAAAAAACTCCTCTCTCCGCTGTGCCATCAAGACAAAGGGTATAATACACAACATATACTCATACACACACACACACACACACACACACACACACACACACACACACACACACACACACACACACACACACACACACATATTGTTATGGCAATGTGTCAGGATATTTAATCTCTTACACATAAAACATAATAACATAACACACATAAAAAAATTCAATGCAAAACAATTATTTCAATTTAAAGTGTATTATCATTTCCACAATGCTTTGATTGAGCTTCAGACTTTTCAATATTCAATATTTCATTTAGGAATTGTGTTTGGTCCATCTGCTTTTTATACAATCAAACCACATGTGAAGCATGTTGCGCTCTCTCAGCCTCTTGGGAGACTAAAAGTGTAAAAGATGCGGTGATGAGGTGATTCATTTAGTTTGAATGGATGTTGCGAATAATACACTTGATTCACGTGACGGAATAAGACTTAAACAGCCCTTTCTTTCTACTGGGCAGCTTCGGCTGTAAGACCTCCAGGAGCCGCCTCACGAGGTCCAGCCGGCCCACTTTAATCAGAGCTCGAGACAGCTCTGTGACCTCAGCGGTGTGCGAGCGATACAGGTGCCTCAGCTCATCCTGCACCACCTTCACGGCGTACCTCTGTTCCGCCTTGTGCAGCGACTCTTCAAGCTGGGTGACCACGGGCCCCGGGCCGGGTTCGGGGCATCCCTGTGCGAACAGCGCCAGGAGAGTCTCCAGAAGACAGCGCAGAGCCGTGGGGTCAGTGCTCCCGGGCCTCTCCAGCTCCATCGCTCTCTTGAAGCAGTCTGCGGCGTTCTGCTCCTCTCCCTTCAGGAGGAGGCAGCGGCCCCGGAGGAGGTGGAGGTCTGGGAGGCTGGGGCCCGGCTCCTGCTGCAGGGACTGGGATATGCTGACGAGGGCGCTGTTCACCGCTCCCTCGTCCACCAGCAGGCTCTCCTGCAGCGCATCAACACCGGAGTAGTACAGCACCTACAGGAGGGAATGGAGAGAGACAGTGGAGAAGAGATGCTGAAGCAGACATTGCTGTATAGTATGGTGAAACATTCTTTTCATTTAGAAACCACTGTCATTGTTCAATATTATGTTTAATTCTCTTTAATGAATCCGAAATTGATATTGCATAGCATTGGCTGTTCAGCCAAATGATGGAGACACATACGTTCATAACAATTACATTATGGCCAGTAAAACTTCTAGTGGTCAGAGATGTGTCTTAATTTAAGGAAACAAAACATCCAATCGACTGCTATTCGGATCCCCACTCTTATTTGATGTGCAACATTTCCTCAACTACGCTAGCCAGTGTTCAATAAGCTAAGATAACCCTGGTAACTCATAACACAGCCTACTAGCAGTTTACAAGATTACACTACCTTCTTCCTCGAAAATGGTGTTACTACAGAATTTGCATGCATGCAAAATTTGCTGACGGTGTTGCTCAATTTGTCCGTACTTTACCTAAGCTCATGCAAGCTTCTTGTTGAGGAAATATCATGTAGTCTATAAAGGGTTCTTGCTGACAGGACCATTTGTATTTTTTTTAATCTTTTCCATTCCAGGTCGTAAATTATCTCCTGTCATGTCAACTATCTGCCTGACTGGTTGTGTTCCAGGCATGACGCCCAAACATTTCTCTGGTCAGACCATTGTTTTTGTATTGTTTCCAGGAACACAACAAATACTGTGAACTAAAGGTTTAATCGTAATGTCTCTAGCAACGTCAATAGTACCTGAGCCATGTCCATGTGTGTCCTCAGGCAGGGGTGTACGTGTAGGACTTTGTCCAGGTCCCTCTTTGCTTCGGCCAGCTGCTGTCTGTCCGGGATCCCTCCCTCTCCCTGCTTGTACCTCTCCAGGTCCCTCACGTAAACCATCACGTTGATCTTCACACATCAGATCAACACACAGCAAGCTGTCAGAGATGATAACCCCCACTACAACACAATGGACGCTTTCTTTTTTTCCAACAATTACATTTTAATCAAACAGTTTTGCTTGTTACCATTTTATGCTACCATTTTATGCTACCATTTTGTCTGCATTTTAACATTGCACTCCTAACTGTCCCATGAGGAGGGATCCCTTTTTCTGAATTTCTTCCCAAGGTTTCCTCCTCGATAATTAAGGGAGTTTTTCCTTGCTCTTTGGAGGGATAAAGATGTATGGCTGTGTGTGTGGATGATGGCTGGTTTAACATGGCTGGTTTATCTAAATTTATAACAATGAACTGGATTTAACACCACCTCCTTCCTTTATGTTTGGAGGAGTGGTTAGCGGTGGTGGTGGTATTGTTGTTTAATCTATTTTATTTACAGTTGTAGACAATGAACATGGCATGGATGATCCGCCGCCATGCAGGAGATGGCCGATTTAACCTGTGCACACTGATTACGCAACAGGTGGGCAGCCTCACCCAGGCTCAGAGTATAATCAGACTCTACCAGGTGGGGCTGCTTAAACCAGCCCAAATCCACACACCTCCCCTCAGGGTGTCATAAAAGGTGGCGTGATGAAGCCCTCAACAAAAATAAAGTTGCCTTGACGTTAATCCTGATTTATTGATCTGTGCATAGGTTAGCATTCCATGAACATGGTGCCGTTACCAATAGCTGAATGTGTACATTAATATAGCTGGAAGATGGAAGCGGTAGGGAGCCTACCTTTGCCCGGGTGCAGTAGGCCTGGTAGTTGAGCTCAGGGTCTGGCAGCACGCTGAGAGCCATATTACAGATCCCCATGGACATCTTCTGTTTCCCCAGCACGAAAAACAGCTTGGCAAGGAGGTTCAGGATGAACGCATCGTCGCTGGCCAGTTTTATGGCCTGTGGTTGAAATAGTTGTCTGATATCAGTTATGGAATTAAACACCAAAGCACACATGGCTATTTGCTGTAGCCTTGCATCATTGTGCACTTGAAACTGTATACCATTTTTAAAACATAAATTAACCAGTTAATCATTATCTGTGTTTGTAAAATCCTACAGGCTTTTTAAGTCATGGGAGACTCCTACATCCAAATCGTCCGATAGTGATCAGTGACTTTGGGTATCAAACCGAGTACCTTTCAGCCAGGAGTCGAACAACAAACAAACCACTAACCCAGTTTAAAGAATTGTGATGGGGAGCAGTGTTGTTTATGACCTACACGACAGCCTTATGTCTGAATGGCTGTGCATGCTGCTGAAGGACATGAGAAGCTGTGTGAACCTACGGTTCCATGGCAGGACAGGGGGTCTGAGCCAGAGAGACCACAGTCATGTATAGACATGGGCACCGTGAAGAACTCCTCCTTCTTTTCCAGCATGATGCCAATATAACACCAGGAAAGAGCTGGATGGACAGGGGGGAGGGTGCATCTGCATGTTACATGATGGCATAAATGATTGTTGTCTATTGGTCAAGGTCTAAGGTTGTTGTGTGTATTGAGCTGTATTTAGGGGAATATGATGGAATTTAGCTTCAAATCTTGTTGTCATGTCACGTTATTGCCATTACTGTAATATCTTTGAATAGCATCCTTTGTATAAATAATGTATTTATACATATTAACATATTACTTAGCATTGCCTTGGACATGGCTAAGGATGGAGGCAAATGATATCTTCCCCTCTTATTGTGTGATCTACACTCAGTGGCTACTCTATTAGGTACAGCTTTTCAATACTGGATGGGCAGCAAGAAGGATATGGAAACATCCCTTAGGGTGCTTGCACACGGCCCCAACAAACATCAACAACAGACGTTGGCCAACATCAATTCAACATTTTCACCATCAAGAAAGGTTATCAGTAATGTTGGTGTTTGTGCATGCGCCATTAGGGATTCTCATCCATGTTGACAAGATAGCATCACATATATGCTGCCAGATGATAGGCCGATAAGATTATTAGATTACAGACAAGGTGTACATTAATTAAGTACCAAATAAAATTGCCACTCGGTGTATGTTTCTTTCCACTCTCAGCACTTAAAAATGTTTCCCACCCATTGGTCTCCATGCAGCCAGGGAACGGTGTCCTTGAGGTAACTAAACAGAACCGACTATGAAAAGCAGAGGATGAAAATATATAACCTACCTTTGAGCTGTGTTTTCTTTGACTTGAGTGCTTCAGTCAGAAGCCTAAGTCCCATGTTGTAGTGGGAAAGCCTGGAATATTCAGAATCATTCTTGGTCTTCACTATGTCATCTAGCCTGCAAGGATAGCAGTGCTTCTTAATTATTCCATAGTGTAGAAATAACACATTTGATTTACCCATAAAAGCACATAACAACGAAATCAAATCACCATGACAGCCCCGCAATCTATGACACATGATGTAGTTGGCTTTCCATTGGCATTCAGCTGTCATGGTGTTTGAGTTCAGAGTCTGGCTCCTTGAGAAAAGGAAGAAAAATAATTCATAATAATAAAAGCCTTATACCTGATGTAAATGGTTGCCATTTTAAAATACCAACTTCTTTTTTCTTCCAGTTGTATCTGAAAAAACCGGAAGCTTCTTTAAATATGCTGAAACCTTAATACTTTTCAATGCAACCTATACAAGCAATATATATATTTACAACAAGAACAACATGAAAAAAAATCAATTCAATAACACAAGAATAAAACACCCATACAGGAAGCGGCATTTGTTAGGACTTACCAGATCCCCTGCGTAGTCCAGGGCCCGGTTGTACAGGGTTAGCGCCGTGCTCAGTCGGTCTCTTAGCTCCTCCTCGGTGTCTAGCTCCACGTCATAGGGCTGGACGTAGGCCTGCTCGGCCAGGCAGCGGGCCGCCAGCAGCCGGGACTCCTCCTGACACGCCTCCCCGCCGTCCAGGCCCATCAGCTGGGACACCTTCTCCACACACTCCCCCGCCTCCACCTCCTGGCCCAGCTTGTCATAGACGTAGCCCAGGTTGGCCCAGGCGTTGAGGTTCCCAGGGTCTTCCTTACAGATATCTCTGTGAAAGAATATACACTTTAATATCAAAGGTTGTGATGCATCGTTGTGTCTTTTATGTCGTCACATTACACTTCTAGGTACCACTCAGATACAGTTCGATATGGAAAAGGTTGAGGTTAGGCATATTGGTAGTCGGATGCCTACAGGCAGGTTGTGTTCATTGGCGATCGAAGCAGAGTGAACCATTCAGCTGGGCGTCGGACACCACACTATCCTGCCCGCTGTTAGGTATCTAGGGGAATCTATTGATCACTCTTGGATGGCCACCATATAACACCATTTTTAAAATGATGCAACCAAAGAAGACATCTTGAACTGAATAAGTAAATAAACCTCCAAGAGCTGAGATAGAACAAGCAAGAATGCAAATTGTTGTGGACTCTTAGTCACACACACAGTCTAGAGAATATCAGACATGCCCTCTAAAAGCAACGATAAAGCATATTCTACCTGCCTTACAAAGAGCTTACATCTTGTTTGGTTGCATCATAAACATAGTAAAGGTAATAGGTTTATTCCAGCTTCTAGTGCCAAGACATATGTGCTGTTGGTGTGGTGTGAGTGTATTTGTGTACACGTCACGGTTACCCTTTGCTCGTCATCAAAGCCCTTTTGTTTGGTATGGCATTCAATTCAACTCACACACACTCACTGTTTCACTCACTTACTCCCTAACTCACAAACACTCTCACTATTTCACTCACTCAGTCCCTCACTCACTCACTATCTGACTCCCTCACTCCAACACTCACCCTGTCCCCTCACCTGAACTTCTCCTCTGCGACCTCCAGCTGCTCCAGGTGGAAGGCCAGGAAGCCCAGGAGGTTGCGGACGGCGTACTGCAGGTACCCCGACTCCACCTCCACCTCCGCCTGCAGGCCGTCCAGCCTCAGGTGGGTGTCCCGCTGCCGCAACTCCACGGGCCCTGTCGGGTTGCCGTTGAGGTTGAGCTCCAGGTGGAAGAAGCCCGGGATGTACTCCATGTTCTCCATGATTGCCTCTATGTCATCTGTGCTGACGTCCGCTTCTATCACCCCCTCCTCCATCTCCTCCTACTACTACTCCTCCTCGTCCACTACCGCCCTTCTCTGTTTGGTATTAACTCTAATTAGCACATAGGCTAGGTAAATGCAAAGCTGGTTTTCATTCTTACTCATACCTCGCTGTTTCTGTTGAAGGATTACATGTAAATATACAGACAAAGAATCCTGTGCTGACTCTCGAATCGATTCACAGTCACAAGTTGTACTTCTGGTAATGCAGGCGGATTTTGAAAAGAACAGTTGCTAGTCTTGACGTCCACAGAGCTGTGTCTGTGCTGAAGCTCGCCCTGGGTACAGCGGGCTGCCAAATGGTAGGGCAGCAGGTGAAGACAGGTAAAACAGGTTGGACCTGGGAGCGAAAAGGGAGTGGAACGCGGTGTGAGGGAAGGCAGAGTGCACCAGCACTCTCTGTCTCTGTGTGCCACACACACACACACACACACACACACACACACACACACACACACACACACACACACACACACACACACACACACACACACATTTTCACTTCCATTTCAAGCCATAGTCCAATCTCTATCCAATCATAAGAGCTACAAAGAGATTAGACACACAAAGAGAGCTTTGTGAAATACTTTGCATTTAAAGATGGCTTCTACTAGGACTGCAATCATGCATTGAATTCTAGTCAGACACAATGACATGATATATGATGTCTTGACTACAAACTCAAGCTAGCACACACGCGCACACACACACACACACACACACACACACACACACACACACACACACACACACACAAGCACACACAAGCACACGCACACATGCACCCACTCACACAGAATGTCAACCAACAGGACTGACGTGTATTGGGAACATATCACAACTTTTTTAATATTTGTTCAAGGAACAGTTGAGAAACGCCCAATATTTAAATACCACATGTAACTATACCTCAGAGTGAGCGCAAGACACAATTAAATAGCCAAATAACTGTATCATTCATTTCAGTTTTTGTCTTAATCTCCAATATCAAGGACAGCTCATTGCCTAGGAGAGCTCATCCATTAAGAATGTGTGGTGACAGATGATTTCAACTCCACCCACACAGGCCCAGTCCGTTATTACTAACTTTTATTGCATCCCACTTCTAGGATAGGAGAGGGGAGTGGTTACAGTGAGGAGAAAAGGAGGGGGTTGTTAGACATATTTAAATTCACATTAGTTCCCTTTTTAATTTTTTGAACTCAACTGCAAGGCCACAACCATCCAGTAGAGGGGACTGTGGAATAACAACGAAACAGACGAGACAGAGAGATGACGTCAGAGAGCGGTAGGTTCTTTAATAGGTCCATGGCTTACAGCAAGCCCCCAGGAGCAGTGCATACTTCGGCAATCCACAAGTGCTCATCGGCCAAGCCTGATATTGCAGCTGTTTAAGCGGGCTGTGGAAGGGTCCCTCAATTCATGGAGGTACAGTATGGGGTCAGAACAGTCTCATTAATAATGAATGCACAGAGAAGGATTCACAAATGTATTTTGCGATTTATATATAAATTACTCTCTTCTCACAAATACATTTCAATGCGCACACAAATGGATATCGGTATGTATAAATGTAAAATAAATCCATAAACAAAAATAAGTTTCACAAACACATTTCTGATCCACACACAAATGTGTCTTGTTTTAAATAAATGTAATATAAATCCATAAATATATTAATTTAAAAAATATTTGCAATTTTCATAAAAATGTATTTGGATGTTGTGACATTTGTATACAAACTGTTAAACTTGAATTTACAAGCCGCTTTCCATTTCTAAACTTGTTTGCATTTGTGTGTGAACTGGTCTGTATTTATATGTGGATTTTTGAGACTCCTGACGTGGCTGGATTCACAAACGCATTTTTTTCAACAAGGAACTATCTGTAGCCATAATCAGATGCCTCCCTCGTTTTCAGCCAATCACGTGACTGCAGTGACTGAGATTTTAGATTGTTGGTGCCGTTTACTACTTTAACGGAACCGACAATCCCAAACCCAGACGAAACTAGATGGAAAAGTGTGTAGTTCAAAACGTGACGCAGCTTTGACTTCTTCGCCATCTAGAGATTGTTATGTACGATCATTCAAAAGCCCCGTTTTTTCCCATAGACATTTGTCCGAGGGGACCGGGAGGCTCGGAAGCTGGACTTATTCTTCAGAGGTCGGGACTGCAGTCATGTGATTGGCTGAAAACAAGGATTCTGACGCATTCTGACGCATGGCAAACGAAGCCACATATATCATCAAAAACAAGCTTTATGCTCGACAACGAATATATTTCTGCATCCGGCACGTCATGCACTAGTGTTTGGCTGGCTCCCATGATGCGGAAGCAAATCTCTCCTCGATATTGCCGTGCACCATTGAGCAGTTTTCATAGGAATGAATGGGCGCCATTTTTTAATCCGCTGTCCTTTCTTTAATAGGTCCATGGTTTACATAAATTAGTATTCCTAGCAGAAGGGAAAACTCTGAAGATAGACCGGTAGGTTAGGTGCAAGATTATTCGATACATTAAAATCATAAGGCCTACTATCTCATCAAAACAATAAAAAAAACCTGCCACTATCTATGATTTTACTTGATAAAGGTTATATCTGGAGTTTATTATTCTTTATTACACGGCTCTTCTCAATGCTGTGGAACGCCCCGTTCACTTGCATGGGGCTTCACAACTTCGGGCGGTGAATTATTTTTTGTTATTACACGGGTCTCCTCAATGCCGTGGAACGCTCCGTTCACTTGCATGGGCCATTCACAACTTCCGGCGGTGAATTATATTTGATAATTCAGTTTGCTAAGCGACGTCAACGTCTTTGGCAGACTTTTTCTCTGCTGATCAACACTACAAATGCTGGTAGCAAATAAATTGTAAAAATTGTTTTATTTTTTCGTTTTGGCAAGTAGCTGTGTAATAAGCGGGATGATGTATAGAACGTCACTGGTCATTAACGAAAATAAACCCCTTTAGCGCGAAGCAAAACACCTCCGCATCACGTCGGTGTCCCGGTCGCGCTGTCTGGGCTTATTCTCCCGATAATGACCGGCGTTCTATACATTATCCCGTACGTATTCTCTGTGTAAAAGGGTGACTGTAACTTTCCGATGCTAATGGTTCACCCTTGTCCCCCCATTGTATTAAATGTCAGGCAGAGCATTGTCAAGTTTCAGAGCTATAACTTTAGTTTAGTTTAGTTTAGTTTCTCAACTAATCTTGTGTGGAAATAGATAACAGAATTGTGCAGCATACATTTGCCCGGGAGTCTGTTTGTTTCGTGGGTTTGTTTGCAGTGTGTAGGTGTTCTGAAACCAGATCTGTTTGTTTTTCCATGCCCACACCTTTATCCTGGACCACTGTTGCCATGGCAATTATACATTGTAGGTTGGGCAATGTTTCATAACAAAGTTATGATTCTGATTTGTCAGTTTACGTGTATCATAGAGATAGGGAAAAGAGATATGTACGCCTCTGTTGTATAAACACTAGCTAAATAAAATGAATATCTATATTTGTACTCATATTCTATGCATTATGGATGATGGCTCGTGGTTCCCACATGCTCTCAGAACAGAGGAATAAAATATTATGGGAGCGGTATTAACCCCCATGACCCCTGGGGTCCTCGGATACGTTCCAGGATACGCAGCAGGGATTAGGACATGTATCCCACATACTGTCACGGAGGTTGTAGTTCTCTCCTGCTAAGCCTCAGTTAACCTAGTTATTAGTGGGTCTCATAATGGGCGGCATAGATAAAAAGGCCCAGCAAGTATTATGACTGAACACAATGACAAAGAAATACCAAAACGTTGCAATTAATCTCGCTTTGGATAAAGACATGAATTACACGAATAACAACAAAAAAAGCAATAGTGAAATAATAGAATGGAACCCAAATTACCATCCTAACCATCCGAGCATATATATCTGTGTACATACATATATATATTGATAAAAAGTGTACACATTTCTTACTTGGATATGGGAATGAACTAATTGTACAGACCTGAATAGAAAGTCCATCTACTGATTGTCTCCATGTGCAGCATGGCCAGAGACACACTGAATGGAGCACAGCCAGACAGCTTCCAGCACACTACCAGCTGTGAATAGCAATGTACAACAATGTACAACAAACGTTTGTACAATGTACAAACGTTCCTCCTTTAACCTGCACTCCTTAACCTGCCCTAGTGTGTTCTACTGGGATGCCTGATTTGTGCTGAGTTGCATTAAGCTTTTTTTTTTTTATAAACCTCATCCATTCTTACCTTAGGGTTAACAGGGTTAATTGTGGCGATAATACATTTGCCATATTAGCTGGGGCTAGCTGTTCAATCCTTTTAATTAAGGTTGTGTCCCAAAATGTATTATTTGGCTTCATTTTCGCTTCTTAACTGCATTTAGGCCAATACTGCTTGATGTCAATCTCGCACCTCACTTCCTGCAATGCTACATTTGACCACCTGCCTCTTGACAAAGTGCAGAAAACGTTGAAAAATTAAAAGCCCTGAAAGCACTCCAATCCCTCTTGTAACCATCAGAGTTGTTTCCTGTGCCGTCTTCCCAAATGCACCGTCTCCTTGTCAGCAGCCAGCCCTACAGTGGCATGCTGAGGAGAGCCAACCCTGGCAGAAATCCCTTTAGTTTCCCATGGCCCACCAACACACTGCACAGCTCTCCAAGCCTCCCTGCTGCCAACTTCCTGTCGCTTTGTGTCGTAAACGTGCCCTTATGCATGGGCAGTGGGCTGAACCTGCATTGGCTTAGAGTTATCACTAATGGCCATGTTTATGTTTGTTGATATCTTATCACTGGATATTCATGCTACTCATTAAAAAAGAAAAACATATCCTGTCTATCTTTGGGCCCATTTGTATGTAAATTCATTATCATGGACACCATTTTGAATTGCATGTTATAACATGATAACGATGATGATGATCAGGCAGTGAGATGATTTAAATGGTTGGATCTTATGTTGCTGTATCACTACATGAAGAAACCCCCAAAAAGTCAATACTGCTGGGTCAAACACACACTAAAGGTCTGGTACAGTGCACATAATAATTAAGGGGTCTCTAGCTTAAACAATGGCAATGCCCATTCTTGGAAACATTGATTTTCTCCCATCTTTGACGGACTTAGCATACAGAAGATGGGTGCAAACTACATCACTAAGCACATATTGGGATAGTTTTAAAAGAGACCCAATTGATTTTGAAGGGTATTTTATACATATTTCTCAACAATTGGTATCAAAAAGCATCAAATATCACGTATGTATAAGTCTATGAGTCTTGATGCAACAGACAATACCAATAGGGATTGGAAAGAATTTGATTGGAAGGTGAAGGTGAGATTCTTTAGGACCCCTTTTAAGGTATCAAGGTTCAAAAACAATTCCCCAACATTTGCTGGAGAAACTGTTTCTCCATTTGCTGGAGAAACAATATGTGGGACCGTACCCACATATTGTGGGATGGCTCCTTGATACAGACATACTGGCAAGACATTAAAGAGGAATTGGACAACATTTTCAGGATGGATATCCCTCTGGACCCCTTACTTTTCTTATTGGAGAAAATACCTGAAAATTTGCTTTCTAAGGACCAATGTTACATATTATGTTAATGATTGCAAGTTATATGATTACTAGTAATTGGATGCAGCCTAGTCCACCAACAAAAGCTCAATGGAGACAAAAAATCAACAGGTCCATATGGAAAATATGACTATTTTATGACTGAATATTTTACAATTGAAAGTACCTCTGTTCATAAGAAGATGGAACCCTGTCATTCTAGGCCTTAATTTAGAATAATAACTTAAACATACTGTGTGATATGCAATGATTTCTCTTCCATGATTCTATGTAGCCAATATATGTTGAATGAAGCTCAACCACCTTTTATTTTTATTTTATTTTATTTATTTATTTATTTATTTTGCTTTAACCTCTCCTTGAGAGAGTGTTTGTGTTTATGTGTGTGTATTGTAGTGTACTGCTAAAATCGCCTGCAATGTTTAAGAAAAAAAAGATCAATACTGATTAAATTTGCTAAATAATGCCACACTCGACACTCCTGCACTCACA